>NC_085140.1:52016504-52189300 GCF_024139115.2 Armigeres subalbatus | reverse complement strand
TTGAACGTACATTATTATTGATTACCTTATTAGGAACAGCTCCCTCGGGGCAATGATCGTTCAGTCTATTGAGAATGCCCTCTCTGATGAGTGATTGTTGAACTTATAGAAAGAGGTACGAATAAAATTCAGTTTTAATACCTTGGGGAGTTTTTTCGCAACTGGAGACTGATTTATAACAGATCAAATTTTACTTTCATAGAAGATATGGACTGATACTGAAGGACCTCTCCGTATGCTTCACTTTCCCACCTGGCACTTTTAGCCAAACGTATGTATAATGTCGTTTTCTCATTCATCCATTGCAAATTTATAGGGGTATGCGATAACACACTTTTTCTTAACGAAACGAAGCGAAACGAAATTTAAAATGTCTTTGTTGATTCAGAACGAAACAAACGAAAAATAGATTTACTTTCGATACTTCGAAACGATACGAAATCAAGGTTCATTTAATTTAAAATTTTACGAAACAAAACTTCCCGCGACAAAAAAAAAATTTTTTTTTGTCGCGAAATTTTGATTGAATTAGTTTTACATAAAGTACGCATTTCTGATATCGTTTTTTGAATACATAATTGTTTGCGACCAATAGAGTTATAGTAAAAAGGGAGGTGAGATAGTCGCCACGTTTCCGACTATATAATATGGCGATAATGCTATGATTTTGTTCAAGCGCAGAAATTTTGTATAATAAAGCAAAGTAGAAGTATAGATTTGCTTCGAAATTCCTAATTCCTTTAAATTTATTTTTTCTAGGAAATTTTGTAATATAACGAAACGAAACAATTCATGAAATTAAATTTCGCCATGCTCAAATTCCGAAATGCGGAATTTCGTTTCGACCACCTGAAACGATTTTTTTAGAAATACCGCGTATGCTATACCATACTTGCTTTAATTCTTGCTATCTAAGTGCTTTGATGGTTGAAATACACACAAAGATGTGTCGAGCGTACCGCAGAAAAGTGGCGAATTGTGTCAATAAGTTCTTTTATGTAATTGTGCCATAAAATGATTTGAAATTGCAAAAAAGTGCTTTGATTATATACAGCGGATCAATTATTTTTTTCTGAATTTGAAAATAAGATGACTATTCAAACAGAAAGATAAATATTGAATAATTTATAGCCACTAGGTAATACTTTTGATCAATGTACGATTACGATGAACCACTTTCCCAAACCGGTGCTTTTTGGAATTTCCTTTCTAGTTACATTTTTCCGATTTCTCTTATCGCCCTCGACGGAAAACATAAACAGGGAGGAAAATTGATACCGACTTACTGCTACACCGCACGTCTTAAACATATCAAAAATAAAATAAACAGGTGGTGATACCTGTCAGGACCCCGTAGTGAAATTTTTTCTTACTTCTCTATACTTATGGAGTAATTCGGTTGGGAAAAAAGACTTTGAGAATGGATTAAATAAATTTTTTTGAACCGATCGGGCGTATTTTGCTTCGGAAGCCATTTTTTCTCTTCGATTCACGATGTGCGCTGGCAACGCAGTCTGATACCCAGCCACGCAACAGGAGAAGCTGTTTCGCTAATAATATTTCCGGAAAGTTATTTTCGATACATGATGTTCTTGAGACGTTGCTGTAATTTTGCAGCTGAGCCTGGAACACATAAATTGAATCTGATTTGTATATGAAAATTGATAACGTCAATCTTTTCAACGTCATCGAAGGAGGGATTATCTATTGGCTTTTGAAAATGATGAAACTGTGGCATCGCAATTTGTTCCTTGATACGCTTCTAGTTACGCAATTGAATTGACCAACAGGATAAGATTAAAAGATAATGATAACGGGATTAATATTAACATGGGATATTATGGGCGTAAAAGAAATGAATCAATAATCCAGCAATAATACATAACGATTGTGGAAAACTTTTATTCTTGGTGAATGAAAAAAGTTTATTACATGATAACATTTGAATTCAAATCGTTTTGCTTGTGGATTGACATGAAAACTCACAACGACATAGATGTATTTGCCATGTCATGTTTCCTTCTAGGGCTACCAAACATTATTTGTTTCAATACTTGAAAGAGTTATAACCAATTTTGGGATTAAATTTGACATTCTAGTGCAACAAAAAAAGAACAATATTAACAACATTTTTCTTCTCCTTGCAGGTAAAAATCATTTAGAGCAGCAATTGAAACAACATTCATAAAGTAACAGAATATGACACCTACAATATGGGCCTTGACTAGTTCAATTCTATTCGACGATTTCACAACGAGGGAAAATTACTGGCTTGGACTGTTTTTAGGGTTGGATAGTTTTGCTATAAATATCATTAACAAAAACTGATCATGTGATTAATCATTCCTCCTTCAATCTGATAATCCTTGCAACAGTTTATAATGCGATCTGTAGCAATGCGGTTGCTATCGTGAGGCATATTAAATATGGAAAGATAGATGATGTTCAGAAGTCACAGAAATTTTATGTAAGCGTTGCTTGAAACCATTTTTGCATCTAACTTTCATGTATGACATAGGAGCGTTACCTTCATCAATAATAAATACCGCGAAAATTTGTGCTGCTGACCACTTCGCTTGGAATCCTCTGACCAACTAGCAAGCTACCGAAAGTTCAGACCTACCACTAAATTCGTACAGCGCTACCCATGATTTTCGCAGCCAATGCACGATGCCACGAGACTTATGCGCCCGATCCATGGATCCCGGATTGTGATTATGTTTCTGGAGATAATCCATCGACACTTTTTAAGATCTGAAATCTTCCTGGACCATAATCTGTTCCAGGGTTGTTAATCGATAAACTATCGTCATTAATTTAACGCCCTTCGACAACGATAACGGTTGTACGATGATGTTTCGTTGACGATAAAGTGAGCGTTGATTTAACGTTATCTATCGGTAGTGCTCCTGATTTATCGATAATTACGATTATATGCATCTTCCATTTTTCGTCACTAGATTATTGAATGCAATACCAGCAACTTCTAAACCAATGCATATTCAAAACAATGCAGACAGTCAATACGATGCAACCGCCAGCGTACCCTATTCCGAAAGGGCAATCTACCTTCGAGAAAAACTGATATTTTGCTTCTTGAAGTTGTTTTTTTCGAAAGAATCGTCAAATTTGAATTGAATTGAGTTCCAATTTGAACTCTGTATTATCTGGCCTTTCTAAAATAAGAACTTTACCCTTGAATAAAATCGTTTTAAATCAAAATAAGTTTTCTTAAAACATCGGAAAATCACAGGATCCAGGATTTCAGGGATATGAACAACTTCATCCCGAATCCGGACAACGAAAATGGCAGAAATGGAAACTCTAATACTAAAGGAAATAAAATTTTCAATAAGCATTAGCCTTAGGATTGAGAGGTTCACACACATTCATAGGTGGTACAAGCCTGGATTATTGTGTCAGAGTATCATTGCTTAGCGTTACCCGGATAAAAATGTACTATTGGTTCAATAGTGTAAACAATTGAATTACCACCATGTACGGTATACAATAGATCATTGTTTATTGATGGTTGCACAGATTGTATCAACACTGAGGATACAATACATCAACATATTTCTCTTGTAACAATACTTGCAATTGTTTTTGAAACGTTTTCGTACATAAGATTCATACATTGATACTTTTGAAATGTTTCATTACATTGCATTTAAACTATTTAACAATTTGCCTCATAGCGCCAAATACGCATTTTTCCTTTAATGCATTGTTGAACAGTAAAGCTGTCACAACTGAGAAATCAAAATCATGTGTTACTACAAAATACAATACAATCCATTGTATTTTGAACAATTTGTTCGGATATTTCAACAATATATTAACCACACTCTATTGTGTGACGAAAAAATGTATGGAAAAATCTCAAATTTGGTATGTTACGATACTTAACAACCCCTATATTTCATTGCGAAAACTCCATTTACATTTGAATAAATGGTTCATAACAATGCTTTCAAATGTATTTCTATGTTTCATTTACAATATAATCTATCGAATTTAATGTTATTAATAGTAGTGTTACAATAAATTGTACTGTTATTCTACTGTATTTTTTATTCGGACCACAGCTATTGATTTGGGACTAATCACTTAGTGAGATGCAATGCACTCTCTAATAGTCGAGATCTATTTGCCGCGTCCTTCCAAGTAGCACGGGAAACATTTTCAAAAAGCACTTCGTTTTCGCTCAGTTTCATTGCAGGCATTGACAAAAAATTGTATAAAGATATTGCGCTGTTCACACTAAATCGAACAACACAGTTTGAAAGTGTGACGGTTACAAACTGTGATCAAAAGTGTGATGGTGTCGATTACAATGGATTTTGACGATAATTAATGTCAGACGAAAGCAAACAGTGTGAAAACCAGAGAGAAAAGACAGCTCGCTTTATTTACGTTCATCCTAATGTCGCGAACCGAAAAAGTAAACACTGCGATGCAACTTCAAATGGTCGTAACCAAAATTATTTTTGGCATTTATGTTCAAACTTTTCATATCTGCTACAATGAATTGAACCCGCAATTATCCATGTAATGATTCCGTATTATGAGAAATCGGTTTTTGTTCTACGTTAGGAAGTTCATAACCATTAAAATCAGCTAATTTGAACAAGTTTTTATTGGAGTGAAAATGTTGCTTCGACGTTATGAAATGTACTTTGATTTGTTGAGTTTCCACGGTTTCCACACAAGTAAAGAAAAAGAAGACATAGTAAATAAACGATCTGTCAGTGAGCTGGCTTCTCTCTCTCAGGTGAAAACCAAGTGCTTTTGTTTTGAACAATTTCTTGTGACATTTTCGCATTTATAACTTCTTGCATTTCTTCTTCTACATGATGGCCAGGTTGTGCAATTGTGCAGTTTTCATGATTGTTTTCTTTCAGAAAATAATATTATTTAGTAGAATTCGAGAAAAAGAAGTCGGCAACTGTGCACTGTGTAATACGTAACTTCTAGTCCAATGAAATAAAACTTATAAGACAAATATGCTGAGCAGGTCTATAAGCTATTATTTTGTATCATAAGAAGAGAACTATTGAGCTTCAACCTTGGCGAGTCTCAATCCTTTTATGTATGCGCTGCCTATAAACTTATAAACTTTTTGCATGCTCCATTACTTTTACGACAATTAAACATGTATGTGTTTTAAATTGCACTTCCCTTGTTATTATTTAAAATATTTCTTCAAATCCGGACCAGAATTGAATCTACCATCTTAGGTTTGGCAATAGAATTAATTAAAATCTAAAAAAAAAATCTCGCAAATTTATCAGAAATAAAACAGGAACTTCTAACCTAATTATATATCTTTTTTACAGTTGAAAGAATGTTAATGTAATGAAAGCAATAAGAACTACTCTATGAAAGAACAACCAATTTTGCATATAAACGATTCCACATAAGATTTGTCCACCAAACGACGTACATCAAATTCACTCATCTCGAATGTTCGCAATGACCAACTCTCATAAACTAGCCAAAACATATTCTTTCTCGGTTAAGTGTCACTGCCGCACATTGTCCGTCATAGAAGCACTCAAAGACAGTATCCACTGGCATTAGAAATCTCCATTCCGAATTCCAAAGGACACTACCCACAGAAACATCCAGGGAGTCTTCTCTTCAGAAGCGGGGAAAAGTTCTCGACGCCAGAGAGAACCCGTTAAAGGCGTGAAAGTGCCTACCTCTTACACTAGAATGACCGAAGAGTACTCGAGGGAGTCCAGCTCGAGTATTTTATAGGGCACATTTTATGATTTTTTGCTTGCCTGTTCAGTGGCGATTCCGCATATCTAGTTGAAACAGCAAAATCGACATTCAACGATCTAGCGGAAAATAAACCCCAAACAGGACAGGGGCGTGGTGAGAAATTTGGTGGGGAAGGCGAATCTGGGTATGAAACTGCCGCAAAACAACCCAGAAGCATGTAAAAGGTTAATAAAGAATTTACATCGTAATGCGCTGATGATAGCAATAATTTTTATCCTCTCCTACTTAGATTGCTCTGAAACCTTTTTCGTAAAAATACGTTTCTTCACATTTCAGTATTCCACGATTACTTCGATAAAGCCATGCTTATCAAACTTATTTTCATCTTCAGAACATCTTTATTGGTGTTATAAATTATTTGAGTGCCAGATAATGAAACTGCAACCGTAAAAAGTGACGTCAATCGACGATTCTTATTGCAACGAACAGATCTTCTATGCCCGTTTTACAAGAAGGTATAACTCTAAGCTTAAGTAATTTTGTTTTGGAGTTCATTTTTATTCAATAGAAATAGTCGTTTTTCTATTCTGAAGGAATCATCAATTTTTCTTTAAAAATATAAAAAATCTGAGTTGAAGTCAATTTCAATCTTTATATAACTAAAGCTTTACTTTGGCAGACTTCACATTGCTACAAAAGAATAATCGTAACTGGTGCAACGCTGCATTTCATAATCAAATTAGTTAAGGGTTACATGAAGTTTAAACGCATGTTTTAAGGTTCTTCTATATAATTGGGAGAAAAATCTCATCTGTTTGGATTTGAGGATTTAGAAATGTGAACTGTGGTGGAAACACTGAAATCAAAACATTTCAATTTTTATTTAGTGATTGAATTATTTACCAAGAATGGTTTGTAAAGAGAAAGGGAACCAAATCAATCAATCCAAATCCAATCAAATCAATCCAGGAAGATCAAGAGTCAAATCCAATCAAATCCAATCCAAATCAATCCCAAATCCAATCCAGTCGATCCAATCCAAATCCAATCCAAATCCAATCCAAATCAAGTCCAAATCAATCAAATCAAGTCCAAATCCAATCCAAATCCAATCCAAATCAATCCAAATCAATCCAAATCCAATCAAATCAATCAAATCAATCCAAATCCAATCTAATCCCAATCCAAATCCAATCCGAAATCAATCCAAATCAATCCAAATCAATCCAAATCCAATCCAAATCAGTCAATCGAATCAACAGATCAATCCAAATCCAATCCAAATCCAGTCAAATCAATCCAAAATCAATCCAAATCAATCCAAGAATCAATCAAGATCCAATCCAAATCAATCAAATCCAATCCAAAATCCAATCAAAGTCAAGTCAAATCAATCAAGAAATCCAATCAAATCAATCCAAATCCAGTCAAGATCGGTCAAATCCAGGTCAAGGTCAGATCAAATCAATCCAAATCAGATCCAAATCCAAATCAAATCGATCCAGATCAGTCCAAGTCCAGTCAGATCGGATCAGTCCAGTCAGGTCGATCCAGTCAGATCCAGATCCAAAGATCAGGTCCAGTCGAGATCAGGTCCAGGTCCAAGTCCAGATCCAGATCAGATCAGGTCAGTCCAGATCCAGTCCCAGGTCAGTCCAGATCCCGGTCCAGGTCAGTCCAGGTCCAGTCCAAGTCAGTTCCAGATCCAGTCCAAGGTCCAGTCCCAGATCCAGTCCAGGTCAGTCCAGGTCCAGTCCAGGTCAGTCAAGGTCAGATCCAGAGTCAATTGAAGTCGGATCCACGCAGATCCGTTGATCCAAGGTCCCAGTCCCAGGTCAGTCCAGGTCGATCCCAGGTCAGGTTCAGATCAGTCCCACGGTCAGGTCCAGAATCCAGTCAGTCCAGTCCCAGAGTCCGTCCAGATCGAGTCAAATGAGTCAGGTCGAGTCAGTCCAGGTCCAGTCGATCAGTGGAGTCCAGTCCACGAGTCCAGAGTCCAGATCCAGTCAAGGTCAGTTCCCAAGAGTCCAGTCCAGATCAGTCCACGATCCGGTCAGTCCCAGGTCAGTCCAGATCCAGTCCAGGTCCAGTCCAGATCCAGTCCAAGATCCAGTCCAAGTCAGGTCAGATCCAGTCAAGAGTCCAGTCCAGATCCAGTCAGTCAGGTCCAGGTCAGGTCAGTCCAGATCGGTCAGGTCAGTCCAGGTCAGTCTAAGTCGAGATCTAGAGTCCAGTCAGATCAAAGTCCAAGATCCAGTCCAAGATCCAGTCAGATCAGTCAGTCAGTCAGATCCAGTCCAGATCAGTCAGTCAGATTCCGATCCAGTTCGATCCAGTCAAGTCAGTCTAGATCCAGTCCAGGAGTCGGTCCAAGTCGGTCCAGATCAGGTCCCAAGAGTCCAGGTCCAAGGGTCCGATCCAGTCCAGGTCAGGTCCAGGTCAGTCCAGTCAGTCGATCCAGTCCAGATCCGAGTCCCAGGTCCAGTCAGGTCAGTCCAGATCAGTCCCAGGTCCAGTCCGAGTCAGTCAGGTCAGATCCAGAGTCAGTCCAAGATCAGTCCAGATCCAGTCCAGATCAGTCCAGGTCGAGTCCAAGATCCAGTCCAGATCCAGTCCAGATCCAGATCCAGAGATCCAGTCAGAGTCAGTTCCAGATCCGGTCCAAGTCCAGTCCAGATCCAGTCCAGATCAATTCAGATTCAGTCCAGGTCCAGTCCAGATCCAGTCCAGAGTCCCAGTCCAAGATCCAGTCGATCCAGTCCAGGTCAGTCCAGATCCAGTCCAGGTCGGTCAAGATCCAAGTTCCCAGGTCAGTCCAGAGTCCAGTCCAGGTCAGGTCCAGAGTCGGTCCAGATCCAGTCAGGTCAGTCAGGTCCAGTCCAGATCCAGTCCAGGTCAGTCCAAGTCCAGTCCAGGTCAGTCCAGGTCAGTCCAGAGTCCAAGTCAGATCCAGTCCAGATCCGGTCAGATCCAGTCAAGGTCAGTCCAGATCCAGTCCAGGTCAGTCAAGATCGGTCAGATCAGTCGATCGGTCCAGAGTCAGTCCAGGTCCAGTCCAAGGTCCAGTCCAGATCCCGTCCAAGGTCCAGTCAGGATCGGTCAAGGTCGGTCAGATCCAGTCCAGGTCCAGGTCAGTCCAGGTCCAGGAGTCGGTCAGGTCAGTCCAGTCCAGATCCAGTCAGGTCAGGTCAGTCCCAGGTCGAAGTCAGATCCAAGTCCAGGTCCAGTCCAGGTCGGTCCAGATCCAGTCCAGGTCCAGTCAGGTCAGGTCCAGGTCCAGTCCAAATCCAGTCCAGGTCCAGTCCAGATCAATCGGTCCAGGTCAGTCCAGTCCAGTCCAGGTCAGTCAGATCCAGTCAAGATCGAGTCCAGATCCAGTCCAGTCAGATCAGTCAGTTCCAAGTCCAGATCAGTCCAAGGTCCAGTCGGAGTCCAGTCCAAGGTCGAGTCAAGGAGTCCAAGTCCAGGTCCAGTCCAGGTCCCGGTCCAGATCCAGTCTAGATCCAGTGGGTCAGATCCTAGTCAGTCCAGATCAGGTCAGGTCAAGTCCAGTCCAGGTCAGTCCATTGAAGTCTAGTCAGTCCAGATCCAGTCCAGATCCAGTCCAGATCCAGTCCAGATCCAGTCCAGGTCAAGTCAGTCCCGGTCGATCCAGTCAGGTTCCAGATCCAGGTCCATTCCGGTCCAGTCGAGATCCAGTCCAGGAATTTAGTCCAGATCGGTCCAGTCAGTCCAGTCCAGTCCAGGTCAGTCCAGATCCAGTCCAGGAGTTCAGTCCCAGATCCAGTACAGATCCAGTCAGATCGAGTTAGATCCAGTTCCAAGGTCAGTCCAGATCGGTACCCAAGTCGATCGGTCGATCGAAGTCCAGATTAAAGATCCAGATCCAGTCCAGGTCAGGTCAGATCAGTCCAGGTCCAGTCGGTCCAGATCCAGTCCAAAGGTCAGTCAGATCCAGGTCCAGATTGGATCGAGATCGGTCCAGGTCCGAGTCCAAGATCCAGTCCAGATCCAGTCCAGATCCAGTCCAGAGTCCAGTCAGGTCAGTCGGTCAGATCCAGTCACGTTCGGTCAAAGTCCAGTCCATGTTTCGGTCAGATCCCGGTCAGAGTCCATTCAGTCCAGGTCAGTCAGGTTGATCAGGTCAGTCTCTAGATCGGTGGTCCAGTCCAGGATGATCCAGGTCGATCCAGTCAGTCAGTCGGACCAGTCCAGATCAGTCCAGGTCCAGTCCGATCCAGTCCATTGAGTCCAGTCCAGAGTCAGATCCCAGGTCCAGTCAGAGTCAGTCCAAGTCCAGTCAGGTCGAGTCAAGATCGGTCCAGTCGGTCAGATCAGTCCAGATTCAATCCAGATCGAGTCCAGATCAGTCCAGATCCAGTCCATATTCCAGATTGATCAGGTCCAGTCCAGTCAGATCCAGTCCAGATCCAGTCCAGGTCAGTCCAGAGTCCAGGTCCAGGTCCAGTCAGTCCAGATCCAGTCAAGATCGGTCAGGTCAGTCCAGATCCAGTCCCAAGGTCAGTCAGGTCAGTCCAGATCCAGTCCAGATCAGTCCCAAGATCCAGTCCAGATCCAGTCCAGATCAAAGATCCAGATCCAGTCCAGATCAGTCCAGGTCGATCCAGGATCCAGTCCAGATCGAGTCAGGTCCAGTCCAGATCCAGTCCAGATCCCGAGTCCAAGTCGGTCAGATCCAGTCAGATCCAGATCCAGTCAGGTCAGTCGGAGTCAGTCCAGGTCCAGTCCAGATCAGTCCAGATCCAGGTCGAGATCAGTCCAGATCCCAGTCGGTTGATCCAGATCCCGGTCAGAGTCAGTCCAGTCAGTCCAGGTCGGTCCAGGAGTCCAGTCCAAGATCGGTCAAGGTCAGTCCAGTCAGTCAGAGTCCAGGTCGGTCAGGTCCAGTCCAAGTCCAGTCAGGTCCCGGTCCAGGTCGGTCCAGGTCCAGTCCAAGATCAGTCAGGTCGGTCGGAAGTCAGGTCCAGGTCCAGATGGGTCCAGTCCAGATCCAGTCCAGGAGTCCAGTCCAGGTCCAGTCCAGGTCAGTCCCAGATCCAGTCCAGATCCAGTCCAGATCCAGGTCCAGATCCGGTCCAGATCAGTCCAGATCCAGTCCAGGTCAATCCAGGTTCGAAGTCCAAGATCGATCCAGTCAAGGTCAGTGAAGATCAGTCCAGGTCCAATTCCAAGATCCAGTCCAGATCCGAGGTCGATACAGATCCAAGTCAGTCCAAGTCAGTCCAGATCCAGTCCAGGTCAGTCAAAGTCAGTCAGATCGATCCAGGTCAGGTCCAATTCGGTCAGTCCAAGATCCAGTCAGATCAGTCAGATCCAGTCAGGTCCAGTCCAAGATGCAAGTCAGATCCAGTCCCAGGTCAGTCCAGATCCGAGTCAAGTACCAGTCCAGAGTCCAGTCAGATCCAGTCCAGGTCGGTCCAGATCCAGTCCCAGGTCAATCCATCGGTCCAGTCCCAAGTCAGATCCAGTCAGTCCAGATTAAGAGTCCCAGATCCAGTCCAAGATCCAGTCAGGTTGAGGTCCAAGATCCAGTCCAGATCCAGTCAAGTCCAGTCCGGAGTCTGAAGTCGGATCCAGATCCAGTCAAGGTCAGTCCAGATCCAGTCAGGAGTCGGTCCAGGTCAGTCCAGATCCAGTCCAGATCGGTCAGGTCAGTCCAAGATCCAGTCCAGATCCAGTCCAGGTCGGTCCAGGTCAGTCCAGGTCGATCCAGTCCAGAGTCAGTCCCAGTCCGGTCCAGGTCGGAGTCGATCCCGGTCCGATCAGTCAGATCCAGTCCAGTCGGTCAGTCCAGGTCAGTCAAGTCAGTCAAGATCCAGTCCGATCAGTCCAGATCAGTCCAGATCCAGTCCAAGGTCGAGTCAGGTCAGTCCAGATCCAGTCCAGATCAGTCCAGGTCCAGTCCAGTCCAGTCAAGGTCCAGTCCAGATCCAGTCCAGGTCAGTCAGGTCAGTCCAGTCCAGTCAAGATCGAGTCAGGTCAGTCCAGATCGAGTCCAGATCCAGTCAGATCAAGTCCGATCCAGTCAAGGATCCAGTCCAGGTCAGTCCAAGATCCAGTCCAGGATCCAGTCGATCGATCCGATTGATCCCAAGTCCAGTCCAGATCCGGTCAGATCCAGATCCAGTCAAGGTCAGTCCAGATCGGTCAGGTCCAGTCCAGGTCCGGTCAAGATCCAGATCCAGATCCAGTCCAGATCCAGTCCAGGTCAGTCCAGATCCAAGTCAGGTCAAGATCCAGTCCAGATCCAGTCAGAGTCAGTCCAGGTCCAGTCAGAGTCAGTCCAGATCCAGTCCAGGTCCAGTCCAGATCCAGTCAGGTCAGTCCAGGTCAGTCCAGGTCAGGTCGGTCAGATCCAGTCAAGATCCAGTCAAGGTCGGTCCAGATCCAGAGTCCAGGTCCGATCAGATCGGAGGTCCAGTTCCAGATCCAGTCCAGATCAGTCCAGATCCAGTCGGTCCAGATCCAGTTCCAGAGTCAGGTCCAGATTGAGTCCAGGTCATCAAGGTCGGTCCAAGGTCGATTGAGGTCAGTCCAGGTCAGTCAGATCCAGTCCAGATCAGTCCAGGTCAGTCCAGATCCAGTCAGGATCAGTCCAGATCAGTCAAGTCAGTCCAGATCCAGTCCAGTCAGTCCAGTCAAGATCCAGTCCAGATCCAGTCCAAGTCCAGTCCAGATCCAGTCCAGATCAGTCAGATCCAGTCAGGTCAGTCCAGATCAGTCCAGATCCAGTCCAAGTCAGTCCAGATCCAGTCCAGATCCAGTCCAGATCCAGTCCAGGTCAGTCCAGATCCAGTCCCAGGTCCAGTCAAGATCCAGTCAAGTCCAGTCCAGGTCAGTCCAGATCCAGTCCAGATCCAGTCAGGTCAGTCCAGATCCAGTCCAGGTCAGTCAGGTCAGTCCAGATCCAGTCAGGTCAGTCCAAGTCAGTCCAGATCCAGTCCAGAATTCAGGTCAAGTCCAGGTCAGTCCAGGTCCAGTCCAGATCCAGTCCAGGTCCAGTCCAAGATCCAGTCAGGTCAGTCCAGTCAGTCAGTCCAGATCAGTCCAGATCGGTCAGGTCCAGTCCAGATCCAGTCAAGGTCAGTCCAGATCCGTTGGTCAGTCCAGTCCAGTCCAGATCCAGTCCAACAGGTCAGTCCAGATCAGTCAGGTCAGTCCAGATCGGTCAGGTCCAGTCCAGTCAGTCCAGGTCGGTCAGATCCAGTCCAAGATCCAGTCCAGGTCGGTCAGATCCAGTCCAGATCGGTCCAGGTCCAGTCCAGATCCAGTCCAGATCCAGTCAGGTCAGTCCAGTCAGTCCGATCCAGTCAAATCCAGTCCAGGTCAGTCCAGTCCAGTCCAGATCCAGTCCAGGTCAGTCAGGTCAGTCCAGATCCAGTCAGTTCCAGTCCAGATCCAGTCCAGGTCGGTCAGGTCAGTCCAGGGTCAGGTCAGTCCAGTCAGTCCAGGTCAGTCCAGGTCAGTCCAGGTCAGTCCAGTCAGTCCAGATCCAGTCCAGTCAGTCAGATCCAGTCAGGTCAGTCCAGGTTCAGTCCAGATCCAGTCCAGATCCGGTCAGGTCCAGTCCAGATCCAGTCCAAGTCCAGTCCAAGATCCAGTCAGTCAGTCCAAGTCAGTCCAGGTCCAGTCCAGGTCCAGTCCAGTCCAGTCCAGGTCAGTCCAGGTCAGTCAGATCGATCCAGGTCAGTCCAGGTCAGTCCAGATCCAGTCCAGATCAGTCCAGAGTCAGTCAGGTCAGTCCAGATCCAGTCAAGGTCAGTCCAGGTCAGTCCAGATCCAGTCAGGTCCAGTCCAGATCCAGTCCAGATCCAGTCCAGTCCAGTCCAGATCCAGTCCAGGTCCAGTCCAGGTCCAGTCAGGTCAGTCCAGGTCAGTCCAGATCGGTCCAGGTCCAGTCGGTCCAGTCCAGGTCAGTCCAGATCCAGTCCAGGTCAGTCAGATCAGTCAGGTCAGTCAAGTCAGTCCAGGTCAGTCCAGGTCAGTCCAGATCCAGTCCAAGTCAGTCCGATCCAGTCCAGGTCAGTCCAGAATCCAGTCCAGGTCAGTCAGGTCAGTCCAATCCAGTCAGATCCAGTCAGATCCAGTCCAGGTCAGTCCAGGTCAGTCCAGATCAGTCAGGTCAGTCCAGGTCAGTCCAGGTCGGTCCAGTCAGTCAGGTCAGTCCAGTCAGGTCCAGATCCGTCCAGATCCAGGTCAGTCAGGTCAGTCCAGATCCAGTCCAGGTCCAGTCCAGATCAGTCCAGGTCAGTCCAGTCCAGTCAGGTCAGGTCAGTCAAGGTCAGTCCAGGTCCAGTCAGATCCAGTCCAGATCCAGTCCAGATCAGTCAGGTCAGTCCAGATCCAGTCAGGTCAGTCCAGATCCAGTCAAGATCCAGTCCAGATCCAGTCCAGATCCAGTCCAGATCCAGTCCAGGTCAGTCCAGTCCAGATCAGGTCAGGTCGGTCAGATCCAGTCCAGGTCAGTCCAGGTCAGTCCAGATCCAGTCCAGATCCAGTCGATTCGGTCCAGGTCAGTCCAGATCCGGTCCAGGTCAGTCCAGGTCAGTCCAGATCCAGTCCAGATCCAGTCCAGGTCAGTCCAGATCCAGTCCAGATCCAGTCCAGATCCAGTCCAGGTCCAGGTCCAGGTCAGGTCCAGGTCAGATCAGTCAGATCCAGTCCAGATCAGTCCAGAGTCAGTCCAGGTCGGTCCAGTCAGTCAGTCCAGGTCAGTCCAGATCCAGTCCAGATCCAGTCCAGGTCAGTCAGATCCAGTCCAGTCCAGTCCAGGTCAGTCCAGATCAGTCAGGTCAGTCCAGATCCAGTCCAGATCCAGTCAGATCCAGTCAGGTCAGTCCAGATCCAGTCCAGATCCAGTCAGAGTCGGTCAGATCCAGTCCAGATCAGTCAGTCCAGTCAGTCAGATCCAGTCCAGGTCAGTCCAGATCAGTCCAGATCAGTCAGGTCAGTCCAGGTCCAGTCCAGATCGGTCCAGAGTCGATCCAGGTCCAGTCCAGGTCCAGATCCAGTCGGTCCAGTCCAAGATCCAGTCCAGGTCAGTCCAGGTCGGTCCAGGTCGAGTCCAGATCCAGTCCAGGTCAGTCCAGATCAGTCCAGATCCAGTCCAGGTCAGTCCAGATCCAGTCCAGGTCCAGTCCCAGATCCAGTCAGATCCAGTCAGGTCAGGTCAGTCCAGATCCAGTCCAGATCCAGTCAGAGTCGGTCCAGTCAGTCGATCCAGTCCAGATCCAGTCAAGTCAGTCCAGATCCAGTCAAGGTCAGTCAGATCCAGTCCAGATCGAGTCAAGGTCAGTCCAGGTCCAGTCCAGATCAGTCCGATCGGTCCAGAGTCCAGTCCAGATCGGTCCAGATCAGTCCAGTCAGTCGGAGTCCAGTCCAGGTCAGTCCGATCAGGTCCAGATCAGTCCAGTCAGGTCCAGTCCAGATCCAGTCCAGGTCAGTCCAGGTCAGTCCAGATCCAGTCCAGGTCAAGTCAGTCAGGTCAGTCCAAGTCAGTCCGATCCAGTCAGATCCAGTCCGATCCAGTCCAAGGTCAGTCAGGTCAGTCCAGATCGGTCAAGATCAGTCAAGATCCAGTCCAGATCCAGTCCAGGTCAGTCCAGATCCAGTCAGATCCAGTCCAGGAGTCAGTCCAGATCCAGTCCAAATCCAGTCCAGGTCAGTCCAGATCCAGTCCAGGTCCAGTCCAGATCCAGTCCAGGTCAGTCAGTCCAGATCGGTCAGATCAGTCCAGGTCCAGTCCAGATTCAGTCAGGTCAGTCCAGGTCAGTCAGGTCCAGTCCAGATCGTCAGTCCAGTCAGTCAGTCAGTCAGGTCAGTCCAGGTCAGTCCAGGTCAGTCCAGGTCAGTCCAGATCCAGTCAGAGTCAGTCCAGGTCCAGTCCAGATCCAGTCCAAGGTCAGTCCAGGTCAGTCAGATCCAGTCCAGGTCAGTCCAGGTCAGTCCAGGTCAGTCCAGATCCAGTCAGGTCAGTCAGATCCAGTCCAGATCAGTCAGGTCAGTCCAGATCAGTCCAGATCAGTCCAGGTCAGTCAAGTCCAGTCCAAGATCCAGTCCAAGATCCAGTCCGAGATCCAGTCAGGTCAGTCCAGGTCAGTCCAGGTCCAGTCCAGATCCAGTCAGGTCAGGTCCAGTTCAGTCAGGTCGGTCCAGATCCAGTCCAGGTCGGTCAGGTCCAGTCAGATCGGTCCAGATCCAGTCAGTCGATCCAGTCCAGATCCAGTCCAGATCCAGTCCAGATCCAGTCAGGTCCAGTCCAAGTCCAGTCCAGATCCAGTCCAAGATCCAGTCCAGATCAGTCCAGGTCCAGTCCAGGTCAGTCCAGGTCAGTCCAGGTCAGTCCAGATCAGTCCAGATCCAGTCAGATCCAGTCCAGATCCAGTCCAGATCAGTCCAGATCCAGTCCAGGTCCAGTCCAGGTCAGTCCAGTCAGGTCAGTCAAGTCAGGTCAGTCCAGGTCGAGTCCAGATCCAGTCCAGGTCAGTCAGGTCGGTCCAGATCCAGTCAGGTCAGTCCAGTCCAGGTCAGTCCGATCCAGTCAGGTCAGTCCAGATCCAGTCAAGATCCAGTCAGGTCAGTCCAGATCGGTCCAGTCAGGTCAGTCCAGATCCAGTCCAGGTCCAGTCCAGGTCAGTCAGGTCAGTCAAGTCGGTCCAGGTCCAGTCCAGGTCAGTCCAGATCAGTCAGGTCAGTCAGATCCAGTCCAGGTCAGTCAGATCCAGTCCAGGTCCAGTCCAGATCAGTCCAGTCCAGTCAGATCCAGTCCAGATCCAGTCAGGTCAGTCAGGTCCAGTCCAGGTCCAGTCCAGATCAGTCCAGGTCAGTCCAGATCAGTCAGGTCAGTCCAGATCGGTCAGATCGGTCCAGATCCAGTCAGTCAGATCCAGTCAGGTCAGTCCAGTCCAGTCCAGGTCCAGTCCAGGTCAGTCCAGGTCCAGTCAGATCCAGTCCAGGTCAGTCAAGTCCAGGTCAGTCCAGGTCAGTCCAGATCCAGTCCAGGTCAGTCCAGATCCAGTCCAGATCAGTCAAGATCCAGTCCAGGTCAGTCAGATCAGTCCAGTCGATCCAGATCCAGGTCAGTCCAGGTCCAGTCAGATCCAGTCCAGATCGGTCAGATCCAGTCCAGTCAGATCCAGTCCAGATCCAGTCAGATCCAGTCCAGGTCAGTCCAGATCCAGTCCAGGTCCAGTCAAGATCCAGTCCAGATCCAGTCCAGATCCAGTCCAGGTCAGTCCAGATCCAGTCGGTCCAGTCAAGATCCAGGTCAGTCAGGTCAGTCAAGGTCCAGTCCAGGTCCAGTCCAGATCCAGTCCAGATCCAGTCCAGATCCAGTCAGGATCAGTCCAGATCGGTCAGATCCAGTCCAGGTCCAGTCCAGGTCAGTCCAGATCCAGTCCAGATCCAGTCCAAGATCCAGTCCAGGTCAGTCCAGGTCCAGTCAGGTCAGTCCAGATCAGTCAGTCCAGATCCAGGTCCAGGTCAGTCCAGGTCAGGTCAGTCAGTCCAGGTCAGTCCAGGTCAGATCCAGTCCAGATCAGTCCAGATCCAGTCAGATCCAGTCCAATCAGTCAGTCCAGTCAGTCCAGATCCAGTCCAGATCCAGTCAGGTCAGTCAGATCAGTCCAGGTCAGTCCAGATCCAGTCCAGGTCAGTCGATCCAGTCCAGATCCAGTCCAGGTCGGTCAGAGTCAGTCCAGATCCAGTCCAGATCCAGTCAAGTCAGTCAGGTCCATCCAGGTCAGTCGATCCAGTCCAGATCCAGTCAGATCAGTCAAGTCCAGTCCAGATCCAGTCAGTCAGTCGGTCAGGTCAGTCCAGATCCAGTCCAGATCCAGTCCAGGTCAGTCCAGTCAAGTCAGTCCAGATCCAGTCAGATCGGTCAGTCAGATCAGGTCAGTCCAGGTCGAGTCAGGTCCAGTCCAGGTCAGTCCAGTCCGGTCCAGGTCAGTCCAGATCCAGTCAATCGGTCCAGGTCCAGTCCAGGTCAGTCCAGATCCGAGTCAGATCAGTCCAGATCCAGGTCAGGTCCAGTCCAGATCGGTCCAGTCAGTCAGGTCCAGTCCAAGTCAGTCCAGATCCAGTCCAGGTCAGTCCAGATCCAGTCAGTCAGATCAGTCCAGATCCAGTCAGGTCAGTCAGATCCAGTCCAAGTCAGTCCAGGTCAGTCCAGATCCAGTCCAGGTCAGTCCAGATCAGTCCAGATCCAGTCCAGGTCAGTCCAGATCAGTCCAGATCCAGTCCAGGTCCAGTCCAGATCCAGTCAGGTCAGTCCAGGTCAGTCCGATCCAGGTCAGTCAAGGTCAGTCAAGATCCAGTCCAGATCCAGTCCAAGGTCGGTCCAGATCCAGTCAAGTCGGTCCAGATCCAGTCAAGAGTCCAGGTCAGTCAGGTCAGTCAAGGTCCAGTCCAAGATCAGTCCAGATCAGTCCAAGTCAGTCCAGATCGGTCCAAGATCCAGTCCAGATCCAGTCCAGATCAGTCAGGTCAGTCCAGGTCAGTCCAGATCCAGTCCAGATCGGTCCAGGTCAGGTCCAGGTCAGTCCAGGTCAGTCCAGGTCGGTCCAGGTCCCGATCCAGTCCAGATCAGGTCCAGATCCAGTCAGATCCAGTCAAGGTCAGTCCAGGTCGGTCAGGTCAGTCCAGATCCAGTCAGGTCAGTCCAGGTCAGTCAGTCCAGGTCAGTCCAGAGTCCAGTCCAGTCCAGGTCAGGTCAGTCGGTCCAGATCGGTCCAGAGTCGGTGGGATCGGTCCAGTCAGTCAGGTCAGTCCAGGTCGGTCAGATCCAGTCAGTCCAGTCGGAGTCCAGTCCAGATCCAGTCAGTCAGGTCGGTCAGATCCAGTCCAGGTCAAGTCAGGTTCAGTCCAGATCGGTCAGATCCAGTCCCAGGTCGGTCCAGGTCAGTCCAGATCCAGTCAGGTCAGTCAGATCCAGTCCGATCCAGTCCAGGTCAGTCCAGATCAGTCCAGGTCAGTCCAGATCCAGTCCAAGTCAGTCCAGGTCGGTCCAGATCAGTCCAGGTCAGTCCAGATCAGTCAGGTCCAGTCCAGGTCCAGTCCAGGTCGAGTCCAGGTCAGTCAGGTCCAGTCCAGGTCGGTCAGGTCCAGTCCAGATCCAGTCCAGGTCAGTCCAGATCCAGTCCAGATCCAGTCCGATCCAGTCCAGGTCAGTCCGATCCAGTCCAGATCCAGTCAGATCCAGGTCCAGTCAAGTCCAGTCCAGATCCAGTCCAGATCAGTCCAGATCCAGTCCAGGTCAGTCCAGGTCCAGTCCAGGTCCAGTCCAGATCCAGTCCAGATCGGTCAAGATCAGTCCAGATCCAGTCCAGATCCAGTCCAGGTCAGTCCAGATCCAGTCCAGGTCAGTCCAGGTCAGTCCAGATCCAGTCCAGATCCAGTCAGGTCGATCAGTCCAGAGTCAGTCCAGGTCAGTCCAGAGTCCAGTCCAGGTCAGTCCAGATCAGTCCAGGTCAGTCCAGATCCAGTCCAGGTCAGTCCAGATCAGTCCAGATCCAGTCCAGGTCAGTCCAGGTCCAGTCCAGATCCAGTCCAGGTCAGTCCAGGTCAGTCGGTCCCAGATCCAGTCCAGATCCAGTCAGATCAGTCCAGGTCGGTCAGGTCAGTCCAGATCCAGGTCCAGATCGGTCCAGATCCAGTCCAGATCCAGGTCAGATCCAGTCCAGGTCGGTCAGGTCAGTCCAGATCCAGTCCAGATCCGGTCAGGTCCAGTCGGTCAGATCGGTCCAGGTCAGTCCAAGATCAGTCCAGATCCAGTCCAGGTCAGTCTAGTCCAGTCCAGGTCAGGTCAAGATCGGTCCAGTCAGTCCCAGGTCAGGTCCAGGTCGGTCAGGTCAGTCAGTCAGTCCAGGTCAGTCAGATCAGGTCCAGATCGGTCCAGGTCAGTCCAAGTCCAGTCCAGATCCAGTCCAGATCAGTCCAGGTCCAGTCCAGATCCAGTCAGATCCAGTCAGGTCAGTCCAGATCCAGTCCAGATCAGTCCAGGTCGGTCCAGATCCAGTCCAGGTCAGTCCAGGTCAGTCCAGATCCAGTCAGATCCAGTCCAGTCCAGTCCAGGTCAGTCCAGATCCAGTCCAGGTCGGTCCAGTCCAGTCCAGATCCAGTCAGTCCAGGTCCAGTCAGATCAGGTCAGTCCAGGTCCAGTCCAGTCAGTCCAGTCAGTCAGAGTCAGTCCAGGTCAGTCGATCCAGTCCAGATCAATCCAAATCCAGTCCAAGTCCAGTCAGGTCAGTCAAATCCAGTCAGATCCAGTCCAGATCGGTCCAGGTCCAGTCCAGAGTCAGTCCAAGTCAGTCCAGGTCAATCCAGGTCAGTCAGTCAGTCGGTCCAGTCCAAGTCGGTCAGTCAGTCCAGTCAGTCAAGTCCAGTCAGTCAGTCCAAATCAGTCCAGTCCAGATCGGTCCAAGTCCAGTCAATCGGTCAGTCCAAATCAAGTCAATCAGTCCAGTCCCAATCCCTATTTGCTGGTTACGTTGGATATTTTACAGCAAGTTCTTTTAAAAGCATGAACGTTAAAAAAATTTCAAAAAGCATTTATGTCACCTTGCCAGATCACGGCAGATAATTTGTTAAATATGAAATCCAATATGTGTGTCATTAATCTATCCAAGAAGCGAATTATTTAAAAACTAAACAAAAGCACTGCCAGCATAATGGCAATCACTTAGGCTTGTTTGCTCCATCGGAAGCCTAATTGACAAAATTTTCATCTCTAACCACCACCAATTTTGACTTCAATGTTATCAAAGCATCCCGGCTGACCCCAAGTGGATCATAAATCATCCAATTCGTTCTCCACTCTCCAGAGTTCAACTGTCGTGCTTCGACCCGGTCCCCTTCCTAATTGCAGATTTTGTTCAACAACAGTCCAAGCTTTCTTCTTTTCCTTACACCGTATCCGGCGAAAATACCGGCCAATCGATACGGATATCGATTGACGCAAATATTGGCTATTTGTGAAGTAACAATTTCGCAATGGCATCACTCGGATGAGTCCCAAAAAATCGGAGGATAAAAATTGGCGATGACGAGCAACAAAAGCGGCTTAGCTCCTGTTTACCGACATATTTGTTAGCTGCCCTTCCACGTCACCGTCAGGGTCTATTTTGGACTTCCGTCCCGGGGGACGTGTGTCGAAATCCCGTAATCATCGTATCGGAGCGGAACGTGACGTATATACTCTTACCATGGCTAAAATTGACGAAAATACACGTTCTTCCTGTTAAATGGGTGAATAACGCCTAATGCGTCGTTTGGAAAGCACGAAGTCTAATTCCGAAAAGCGATTTGCGACTTTGGAAATTTCTAAATTTTGACTGCACGCACAATACAAATTCACCGAGATAGACAGGAATATGACCAAGCGGGAATCAGAATCTGGGTCGAGGAACAAGGCGGTTTCCAGTCGGACGGTTGAAAGCAAAAATCGGAATCATTAGGGATTGAATTAGGGGATAACGTTGGATTTATCTTTGCTTTTTTGGAAGGGAGAAACGCTACCTCCGGCAAGTTTATCAATATTAATCTAATTAATTGAAATTTTCTAACTTTGATTACCAGTTAATAAAACTCCAAGTAAACATGCTTTTCCCACCGGCCCACAAATTCTCTTCGACAGAAATGAACTTTAGGGAGTGTGATTGGGCAGCGAAGCGTGGAATATTTTTGCTTCGCGCCCGGACAATTCTAGTCAAAGCGCCTCCGGACGAAGAAAGCACGCCTCCATAGAGTTCCCACTAATTGCATCACTCCGTGTTCCAGTTTCTCGCTTTGCTTTCGTCTGTGTGCTGTAGAGTGTTTATGAATTTAATTAAAACACGGCGAATTTTAACAAATGCAAAACAAAACATCTACCACCCACAGGTTTCGCATAGTTTTGAATCCGCGAGGATATGCCTGAGTTTTTTTTAGTCAAGTGCTGTTTCTATGTTGGTTTTGAAATGTCCGAGCAACATACCATAAAAGAGAATTTCTAGCTTATTTGCGTTAGTTTTAGGTGGGTTTGTTGGTATACATACAGGTAAAATAAATTAATTTATGGTTTTGTGTTTCACAGGTGTGAGAGTTAAATCACAAATAACGTTTATTTTTTTATATTTGTGAAGAATTATTGTTTGTATATTGACAGGAAATGGTACTCACTTTGGACAAGAAGATTTTAAGTGGTGTACTATGGAGTAAGATCCACTATTCTCCTTGTTAATTTCAGGGAAATTTCTACCCAACGATAATACCTTCCCCAATATTCAATTTTCGCTGTATAATATAACGATGTTAATGCAAAATGCCTAAGATCGCAATTCGCTTATTCCATGAAAGTATGCAGACAGTAAATTATCACCGGTGTTCCACCAAATCAAAAAGTCTCTTTTAACTGTGCATCCAACTTCAGGTATTACCTGAACTCTCCGCTGCCTATAAATGCTTCAAAAAGGGTCGATGAATTGGTTTCGTTATGGAAAAAACGAATAGGAAACCACTCAATCGATACCGAAAAGATCAATTTTTTTCGGGATAGTTGCTGTATTCAAATGATGACATCCTGAAAAGTGCTCGAGTTCGCCTGTTCCATATCAAAAACGCAATCGTGTCCTACTACTGATTATGTCCCTCGCCCTCCCCACGCCAAGAATGATAGTGACAGGGGAGCCTCACTCGAGTGAGGTGGGTTTGAACACGATTTCGAAAACCCATGTCTCTGTCATAAAGTGGGAAAGCATTCTTGGGGATCGAGAAAAGGTCATAATCACGTACACATGAGCTGAATCGAGAATGGCCAAATGCCAGCAACAGCAGCAGCAGTAGCAGGAGGATGACAAAAGGCGACACCGAGCGGGCTGGTCAGCTTCCATGGCGGCACCGTTTGGGCCATTCCGGCGGTCAAGTCGGATGATGAGCAAGAAAAAGGCCAAAAAGTTAAAAATGCAGAAGACTCGACAAACACGCTCGTTTGCCTTCATGGGC
Source organism: Armigeres subalbatus (assembly GCF_024139115.2). Lineage (NCBI taxonomy): Eukaryota > Metazoa > Arthropoda > Insecta > Diptera > Culicidae > Armigeres > Armigeres subalbatus. The sequence continues at coordinate 52,166,569 of NC_085140.1, read as the reverse complement.
CCAAAGCGGACGACAAGCCTCACCGTTTTATCTGCATGACATAAATTTTCCACTCGCCACTTCCACACCAGCGTCCCTTCGCAGCGGACCAGCCTTACTTCTGAGTGCGACTTGGTTCGTCTTCGTGCATTGTATACCTAAGATGCACCGACGACGGAACCTAAGCAAGTATGTGTATTTATCGTGAAACCACATTTGCTTGTTTGGTCACACTCTGGAACGAATCAAATAATTTAGCAGTCCTGGGGCCGTCCTACCATAAGCACTGCAAATGCATGCGGAGCGATTGGTCGGGGGTTATATTTTTCAAGAAACGAATGGTTTGGCCTCGAGCGGGATGTTTTGTCGTGAGATGCCGAGCATTTTAATGGTGTATGGTGAAAATGGTTTCCGGTTTGGAAGCGAGCAAAGGCGATTTCTATAGATGGCGAATTTTTAGTGGGGACATGTTCTGGGTCATTTATTCTTAGCTAATAGTGGCATGGTTCAAAACAACTTAAAAGTTACTAGGACAGATCAGAAATCAGTGTGAGTTAAAATACCAGATTGTAGGATCATCTGCCAAATTCAAATCTGATCATTACAAGTATCCAAGAGCAATCCACATGGAAGGAAATCCAAACGAATGATAATTTAGTTGACTTTTCCTAATATAGCTAAACACGTTAACGCTTAAATTGAGAGGAATATTTCCGAGTCCTTCGCCAATCAGCGATTGAAACCAACTAGCACAAATCATCAATTTCCCTCCAATTGGTTCGTCCACGGCATTAAATTAAAAAAAATGCAACAGTAACACACATTATTCTCGAATGGAAAATGCGAAACCCCCCCAAACAAATAACGTTCCGAGGCATTTTATGTATCCTCATCAAGATTATCCAAACGTTGTCCCTCCTCTCAGTACGAATGTGTACCGTTTCCGTCGACAACCAGCCAGCCAGCCACCAACTGACTGACCGCTGCCAACTGGTTAGCAGATACCCTCCGACGTTGCTGCCCGGGCGCTGCAGTGGATCAATGCAATGTGGCTCCCGGAAATACCACCACATGTGTGGACAATGGATGAATTTCCACCGGAACAGTGGACAGCGAGAAAGAGCGTTTCGGCGTGTGAAGCGGTTGCAAGCACATATGTCGCATTAATTGAAAAATATCAGTGACAGAAAAGAGCTGATAAATTCAACTAGTGGGTCCATGGGTTTCAAGAGGAGAAAATGTATTGTGAGCAGTATGCAACCCTGCACGATTTTACACTGTTATCATGAGTGAAACTAGTTTATCAATAAGTAGTTGATCCACATCAACAAGGAGATTACGAAATCCTAGGACGATATCCACATCTCATCTCCTCAACTGTTTTATTATGTGTGACTGAAAATTGACCAGATCGACCATTTCATTTCGAAGTTATTACAAAATCATTTTATTGCACTCAAAAACTCACTCATTTGTTTTCACTTATCATTGATCGATTTGCTAGGGGGAATCTTTTCCCATTATTGACTATTGAAAAAAATGCATCTTTTCTGAAAATACATTGAAGAGATACACATATTAGAATCGTTTCCACTCTTGTTGAATGCCTGCAATAAATTGCGTTCAAGAGGTGGGCCAGCCTAGGGCTGCAAGCCTGTCTTATAAAGACAGATACAAAAATTGCATTCAACGGTTGATTTTGCATTGACTTGGAGAAGAGGTCCCTCATATTTACCGTGTTTGAGATCTTCGTAATAAAACCAGACCTAAAATTATGAATGCTAGGGCGCAAAAAGTGTCAAAATAATCGATAGGAGGTAGGGAAAACCGAAATTTTCTACATTTTGATGAAACATCTAACATTTTGGCGAGGCAAAACGTCCTTGTGGGACTAACCTACAATGTACAACGCGTCTCCACGCACTTTCCCTACCGGAATGCTGATTCGCCGACGCATGGTGCGTTGTTTCCTAAAAGGCGTTTTGCCTCATGAGTTTTCCGGCAACAAAATATCATCACTTATCGGTCATTAGGCCGAATTAGCAAAAAAGCAAAAATTGAAAAATGAGAAGTGCTTCCTCCACCTTACCTTATGGACAACAACTTTCTTTCGTCATCAAGCGAATAATATCCTTTGTGAACAAACCTCGCCTCGGCTCAACCTTCCCTTGTATTGAATGTTGGTCCTGATTCCCAATAATGCGCTTTTCAGATCACCAACAGCAACCATTTGATAGTTTGGATTTGCAAGACAATTATGGCTTGAGAACTTCGCTCAACACGGTAGATCACTTTGATGTAGTGTGTTACGGTGGAAGATCTACCAAACAGAGCCTTAGCTTAATCCATTTTTCTAGTTAGGGCAATAAGCTGTGGTAATTAAGGATTCATCGTATTTAGTCCACGCCAACAACAGTCTCAGAAATAAAACATAATTAATGTTACCTTGCAGACAGTTGAAAGACTCGAATTCCTCTTGTTTGAGGCTAACTGTATGCAGCGGAAGCAACTCTAAGCAATTAGTTAAAAAACCTTGGTACCCGGTCCTAGGGTGAACTGACTGCTGCAAAAATCGAGGTTTAAATGCGTACTAACTCTTCATGAACTGGTGAACAATGGTAGTGAGAGGAACACACGGAAGTTCTTATTATTGAATAAGGGTATGCGATAAGACACTTTTTCCTGACGAAACGAAACGAAACGAAATTTAAAATGTCTGTGTTGATTCGAAACGAAACGAAACTAAATATATATTTCCTTTGAGACTTCGAAACGGTACGAAATCAACGTCCATTTAATTCGAAATTTTTCGAAACGAAACGAAATTTAAAATTTTTTTTTCTCGGATTTTTTATTGAATTGATTTTACATTATGTAGGCAATTCTGATTTCATTTTTCAAAGTCAAATAACCGCTTTGCGACCAATTGAATTATAGTAACATAATAAGCAGGCTGTGAAAAATCGCCGTGTTCCCGTTTATCATTGGTCATAAAGTAATACCAAAGCATTTGTGCCATCTTCAAATAAATTCACTGTGGAGTGGGTGCTTCCGAATCTGATCAATTTTATATCAGTTCAGCTTTATATCAATAAGTATGTTTATAAAAATATGGGAACTGTGGGATTTTTTTTCTAATTTAAATTCTATTTAACTTTATTTCGTATTATTTCATTTAAGACTTATGTGATTAAGCTGAAGCATACTTCATATTCATTTATCAGCGAGGTTTTAAGGTATTGAGCTAAATCAAAACTATTTTCTCGCTAGACGTATCCTCTGCTCATTTTCAAAAACGCACAAAGATAAGTCTTTCAGATTGCATTTCAGAAATGTGATCGCAAAGTTTTTACGGCAGCAGTTCCTATTGTAAATTAAATAAATTATAATATAATATAATATTTAGTTCATTTATTTATCTTCAGATAATTAGAATTAATTCATACAGTTTTCATCTTAACATATACATAGTTTTTATAAATTCAATAATAGTTCTTGCATTTTTTATATCTAATTCATTAAAAATTCGTATTCCTCTATAATACATTGACTTTTGATTTGTCGTCATTGTGAATGGTACAACACGTAAATCGTCGTCAATTTGCCTAGTTCTATGCTGATGTAAATTTCGTTCCCTAACAATAATGTTTGTTGAATATTCTGGCATGAGGTTGTTCTTTAGTTTAAAAATTAGCACGAGCACATTAAATGTAATTCGTTGTTTGACAGTTTGCCATTGTAGTGCATCCAACATAATATTGATTGGAATATATCTATTGCAATTCAAAATGAATCTCATAAACTTATTCTGCAATTTTTGTAGCCTTTTGAGATGCGTGTCGCCAACCAGAAACAAAACTGACGAACAGTAATCCATATGCGGTGCAACTAGAGACTTATACAAAAAGATTTTACTCCAAAAAGTTAACTGACTTCTAAGACGAGCTAACATACCATACTTTCTTGCTACTTTTCTAACTATATTATCTATATTCTCTTTAAAATTTAATCTCTGATCAATATGCACACCTAAATATAAACACCGTTACTCTATCAATCTCTGTTCCGTCAATATAAAGTTTAAATTCGTTTATTTGTTTTTTGTTGGTTACAACCATTGATTTTGTTTTTTGTATATTCAGTTTCAACTTTTTAAATTTCAACCATTTAGTCAGTGTTACAATATCATCTTTAATTTTTTCAACTGCTAACAAAGGATCTTTTTCACCAATGAATAATACCATATCATCAGCAAAGAGATTAACATCGCAATACTTAATACATTGCTTTATATCATTGATGTACAGAATGAAAAGCAATGGTCCTAAAACACTGCCCTGAGGTACTCCTAAAGGTACTAATTTGGGTGCTGAAGTTGCATCATTGTATTTACAAATTTGCGTCCGATTCGACAATTAGTTACCAGGTATGAAGAAATATTTTTTCTTTTTGACGTAGAACTACGTCTGTCTTTTCTATATTGGGGTACACTTTAAAATTGCAAAAAATCGAAAAACGTCACGAAAATATGATAGACTTTGATCGTTAATATCTCAGCCATTTCTCGATGGATTTTCAATTTTCTTGGACCATTCGATCAAGGAAGAGTCAACGCTTCATTCCCGATGTACACCGAAGTCGTTTTTTACGCGGTTGTTTTTTCACGAATCGCTTTTTATTCGATTTTTTTTTCACTCGAATTTCGGGATTTCTGCGATTCATTCAGACATACTTTGGAATTTACGCGGGGTTTAACTTTGTTTTAATTCACGTGGCCCATATCATCCGCAGAAAAAATGACTCCAGTGTATTACAATATATACGTATGATAATATTTAGTACTGAAACTTGCTAACAGTTTAGGAATTGGTTTCGGTGAATCAGTCAATCTCATAAGTGCATTGCAAGCTTCTTCTTCCATAGGACTACAGTCCAACTGGAACTTAGCCTGCTTTTCAACTTAGTAATCTATTAGTATTTCTTTAGTTATTGATTAAAAGCTTTCCTTGCCCGCCATTGCATTAGTATGTATCTTGTGTGGTAAATACAATGGATACACTATGCCCAGGGTGTGAGAATGTTTCCCACCCGAAACATCCTAGATCGGATCGAGAATCGATCTTGCCATCTCCGTGTTCTGCGCCTTTGTTCTCAAGGCTAACTGGGAACCTCAAGCCGGCATAGACGTCAAATTAATGCAACTTACAGGACTTTTAACTCGTTTCTGCTAACTTACACGCGCGTTTTCTCTGTAAAGCATGGGGGCGTTTGACGACAGCTGCTCGCTTACGTCTATTGATGCCTGTAGAGAGGCTCGGAATCTTTTTCGCTGCTGCAGTAAATGCGTTCTGGTAATCTTTTTTCGGCTCTTGGTGTCTGCTGGAGGAAATGCAAAGTCCGACTCCTCACGTGAAGGAATGATAATTATTATCAATAAACTCTCTAACTGTCAAGCAGTGGCCAAGGCAGCGCATCGGTACACTATCAGCCAGATTTTTGGAATTATCATTTGATAACTTCTAAGGTGTGATAAGTAAGCGAGTTGTTATCGGCGATAACTTTTCAAATCTTGCAACACAAAATTATTATTTTAATGTAAACCAAACTAATCTAATACCAATTTAATGTAAACAATGAAGCTCAATCGAATGTTTGGCATTGTGTTTTGGTGTTATGTAGGGAAAAAAGTTCAAAAGTAGCATTCACCAATAATGCTTCGAATCAAGATACAATTATCGAACGATTCTTACTCTCTAGCGAGTTTTTATTAATTGATAATTTGAATATGTGATCGCTTGAGAGTGTTATTCATCCTCGTTTATTTGAAAAAAATATTTTTATCATCCTTTTTAAATGTTAGTCTAAAATCTCACTCAATCTCAGGAGAGCAGGATAAACAGCGAAAACAGATTCACCCTGGGCTTGAAACACGCTTGCTTTGGTCTCATCGAACAGAAAAGTCGAAAACATGTAGGGGAACGGTTCGCCACTTCATCTCATAGCTCCTATTTCCATCCCATCAAAAACAAAGCAATGGTAAGGAATTTGTTTTGTTTATAATTTTTGTGTTTTTTTTTTCAGCAGTGAGCACGCATGTTGACAAAAGAAGCGATTTATTTGGTGCCGTATTTCTTTGAGATGAATATATGTACAGTGAGATAGAGATCGGAACAGTTCCCTATATTATATACAGTTACGTAGTTCAACGTCACCTTTGCGTACAACCCGATTGGGCTGCACCTTTGAGTTTTTCATACAAAAAGTTGTACCAAAAGGCTACCAGGTGGGCTTCGTGCCCGTGCGGTTAGCGACGTCAATCGTCTAGACGCATGGGCTATGGAGTGTGGATTCGATTCCCACCCCGGTAAGGAGGAAAATTTTCGTGATAGAAAAATGCTCCATCGGTCCACTGGGTGGATGTCCTGTTCGTTATCTAGGTGTTTGAGTGTTCAGTCTGTACGACCTCTGGTCGAAGACATTGTGTTCCTGTCTTTGTCCTTCCAAATTCCACATTTTTTAAGAGGCTCGGAAACCCTTCAATTGAGTAAGAAACAGCTGCTCGAACAGTATGAGCCGGTTACACGGGTTACACCCTTACAGTCAATTTAGGATTAGGAGAGGAGAATTAGTTTGATACTCATTATTGATCATTAATTAACGGCTACGCAGTCTCATATGATTAAAACGAGTTTTTATTCGTCCGACGTTTCGACACGGGATTAGTGTCTTCTTCAGGGGAAGAATGATTTGTTCGTTCCGTGTCGAAACGTCGGACGAATAAAAACTCGTTTTAATCATATGAGACTGCGTAGCCGTTAATTAATGATCTATGATTAAACCCCACAGTCGTTTCCCAAAAAAATTGGTAAAAATACTCATTATTATAAGATTATAAGAGAATTGCTCTGTTTCTCCGTAAGCGCCACGGGAAAGGAATCTTTGGTTTGTTGAAAAGGTAATTCAAGTGAAGCCACCATGGTAAGCGACCAAATATTTACTGTAAACGAAGTTATTTTGAAAACGCGAAGACGATAACCGTGGTACAAATCAATCCACCCCAACATCATGTGCTTCGTTTAATGTTATCCTTTGGGACTTCTTAACCCGTGAGCGGTACTTAGTCATGCGCTTAAATCTGGTTTGAGGCATAAGAGGTGAAGAAGTTGGCCTTTACTAAAAAAGAGGCGCACTAAAAATACTTCACAAGGACCTCGGGAATCCACGCCACGACTTTGCTTCTTTGACAAAGTTGTACTGATCTCATTCATATCTGATTACATTTACACTTTGACCCTAACGTCTTAAATATTGAGTCGGATAACTTTTGAAAAAAAATGGGATAGAATAATATAAGACATTCTTCGTTTTCTGTTGGACATTTCTAACAAAACATCGAAGATTTTTTAGAAGAAAACTGAATACGTATTTATCGACTCAGAATGGAATTTTGTAGTAGGCGTTAATAGAAAAAAATGTATAACATAAAGTTTTGAAAACAGCTTTATGATTTTGTTCAGCGGCGCAGCCAAAATTTTTGATAATGCATGATCGTTTAAGACAGTATGGTTTAAGTCTAAATTTGTTTCGAAATTCCGCGGAATTCCGTTAAATTTCGTTATGAGCTAGTTTTTTTTAAGCGAATTTTTTGTAATTTTACTAAACGAAACGAAATCAATAAATCAGATTTTGCCATGCTCAAATTCCGCGAAATTCCGCGGAATTTCGTTTCGAACCACCTGAAACGAAATTTTTCGAAATACCGCATATGCTTATTATTGAACAAATTCTCTAGCTTGAAATGGTCTTGTAGACAGAGCTAATTCCCGGGTTTTCAGCGTTTTACTGGTGATATTCTAGAAGCAAGACAAGGATGTGGCTAGGCCTCCGATCCATGGCCAAAACCATTTTTTGTTAAATATCTTGGCTGTGCAAAATGGTTTTCGTACGGCCGAGTTGCCGAATAATATGCAATTAGGTGACTGCATCCATCCAAAAAAGCACTGGTTGTGACATGTACAATTGTACAACTTAACGATCCGATTGCGATGTTCAACACTAAACTTCCGGAACACCTTAGTGCGCTACGCTTCCGTTAATAAACCGTTGACCTCATAGTCTTGGACCCATCCGGATTTTTTGAATCTTTCGTTTATTTGGAAGGCTCAGGAAATTGTGATTTCACTTTTCGGTATATCATCGATAGGCGGACCCTCGATAAACCCAAGAAATGATATCCGTATAAACAGTGGTATTTCATGTTCACACTGGACATTTCAGAGGATGTTGCTGGTTTTTTTAGGGAACATTTTTATTTGCTTTCAATGAAAAATAATCTGTTCTTATTCTAAGCTACTGATGAACTTTGCAACAGGTACGGTGACAAGAAAAACAAAAATCAGAATAACATTTCATTTGACGTTTCGCACTTAACCCACACTTCAATGGTATTTCGACACGAAATCCATGGAATTGGCCGCTACCACTCTCGAACGGTTTTATAGTAGAGACATGTAGCTAGGTCGGGTCAAAAAAACGGGTTTTGATCGTGCTGTCTCAAAAACGGCTTCTCACTATTGTAAATCTCGCCGTTGATGGTGCCTTTCGATATGATTGATTCACTTCGTTGACCACAAGTGCGTATGGCCTGCCAAATTCGATACTTCAAAGCGAATTTCAATTGCATTTGCCGCGAAAAACGGTCATCCACAGCATAGTGGTTCCTACTTTTGAAATATTTCTGTCCCGGACACTGCTTAAAATTGTAGGTCTCGTCATCCACAGCTTCATGTTTAGATAGTTTTCGTTTTGGCAAAACTCTGTTGAAGTTTTTTTTTGCCATGTCTCGCGTGGAAACGCTTGAATCGATCAATTAGCACTCTCTCGTTTTTTTTTGCGTGTTTCCCGGGTTTCATCCAGCTCCTTTCTTGTGGCCCACTGACAGCCATTCCTGGTACTTTTGGACTAGCAACCCTATAACCAGAGACCGGCGGAGTGGAAAAAACTGTCAAAATGTCAACGTATGAAAATGCATGAAATCGTCAAGTTTTGCTTGCTGGATGCAAAATGTAAACAAGTCGAATTATAATCGCTTTTGAAGGTTTTATTGGAAACAAGCATTTTCGCCGGACTCTTATTCTGTTATTAAATACTAGAAATTTTCAACTACCCGACGGCTACAAAGCAAGACCATGCAGAGGGTGGGTGGGTTCGATTCCCGATGCCGGTCTAGGCAATTTTCGGATTGGAAATTGTCTAGACTTCCTCGGGCATAAAAATATCATGGTGTGAGCCTCATGATATACGAATGCAAAAATGGTAACCTGGCTTAGAAACCTCGCAGTTAATAACTGTGGAAGTGCTTAATGAACACTAAGGTGCGAGGCGGCTCTGTCTCAGTGTGGGGATGTAATGCCAATAAGAAGAAGAAGAAGACCCTTGAAATGGTTCAATAAATAATGTAAACTCATTAAACTTCTTAAGCCGCGATAAGACAACCCAGGATTTTGCATGTGAGTGTACAAAATCCTTTCGCGAACGGTTTGCTGATTTTCTTCCATCTCGACCGGAGTCTCACTGATCAGATCACCTAAAAGCAAGAAAAATTGTGGAATATGTGATGCAATTCGGTGAAGCAGGAAAAAAGTTACGCAGTTACACCCTTTAAGAATTATAAATTGAAAAAAGGAGGAAATCATTCGTCTGACCCATCAAACATTAGTAATTTCATGAGTAGAACTTACTCGCTAAAAACAAGTCTCGCAAAGATTGCAATGAAATTATCAGAAAATGAAATACAATATGAAAGCCTCCAGCCATGGTTTGCGTTCTCAGGTTTGCGCATAATTACTTCATTCTTTTTTTTCAACACAACCAAATGTCCGCACCTTCTTTTTCAATGCACTCATAAGTATTTGTATTAGACCTGACCTGATTCATAATTTTTCAGCTTTCGGAAAATCTGAAACCTGCATTTTGTGCCATTTCCCAAGTAGATAGCTTTTTATTGCTTTCATCTTGAAAATTGGGTCGAAATTGAGAATCTTTAAAAAAAAAATTAAAAAGGGTCTTCCCCTGTAACAGATAGAAACATTTTGTGGAGCGTTGGATTTTGATTTAGGTAGTACCAATAACAAATCGACTACTAATATTCGCACTTAGAACCATAAGGGCATACTAGCACTGATCGATTTGCACGTGAAAGCATTCTGGAATTGGTTGATTGAATTAAAGAGGTAAACCATATTTTATTGCATAAGTCAGATTATGCCGTTGAGGAAATTGCATTCCCTCACCTTCAGTCTGTTTCCACAATTGACACAGCCGGACGACCCGCGGAGATTATGAAAAACGTATGAAATTATTATCGTCCAAATCAGAGATACATAATTAGAATGCATAATTGAATCAGTGCCGCGCCATCCTCTCGTGCCCAGTAGCGTGGCATGGTTTGCGACAAAATTCAGACACGCACATATGTTGCCGGCCAGCAGCCGGCACACGCATTCTGATGGTATTGCGGTGAGGGGCCACTTGTGTGTTTGATCTGTTCCGGTCCTTGCGTCACTTCGGTTTTGGGAAGCTGCGGTGAAGCTGTGGTTTGGCGTTGTTCGGTGGGGGTTGTCCAAGCCAGGCCGGTGTCGAATTAATTTCCCAACCACAATTGGATGCCAATAATACTAGAATTTTGTTGTTTAATTCTTCGCTGAAGGTGGCACACGCTGAGGGCGGCCAACAAATGAATTATATTTTGAATTGTTGATTAATATTGTGTTGTCTCGTTTTTTTGTTTGGTTTTGCAGATGAACATGAAAGCAATACACTGCTCGCTGATGGCGGCGCTGGCGCTGAAGCTCGCCGGACTGTGCATTAGCTGCAAAATATCGGAGTATCCTTGCAAGGGTGGAGCGTTTTGTGTGCCACTGGATAAGTTCTGTGACGGAAAGGACGACTGTGGAGATGGCAGTGATGAACCGAAAATGTGTACAGGTGAGTTTTTGTTTTGTTTTGGCTTTGAGATATTCTTCTTGTCTAAAATTAGTAATATTTAGTTATTATGGTTTGAATTCTCTACTTATTATTTTTATTCGAAGTCTCTGGAATTTATGAAACAGGTTACCATACATGTTTCAAAATCGTATGATCCCTGGATTTTTTTTTGTAGCTAAAACGATTTCTATTCAACATGTTTGAAGTCATTCTTATGTTGAATTCCTGATATAATCTCGATCGATTATTAAAAAATTTCCTTCGAAATTTCAAGCTTTCACATAAGTTCGTTTTAGAAATCTTTCAGTTTTCCAATGCAAGTATTGATTTTCTTTGAACTTGGTTCCTATTTCACCAAAAAATAATTGAATAGGTTCATTTCTACCCAATTTCATTTTTTCTATATTTCCACCCGCGAAAATTGTCTTCCATCACAATTTAATTCGCCCACTCATTTGTTTGTGTAGCGAACATTTTCCGGACCCGCTCTGATCAAAATCGAGCAACAGTTTTGATTTCATCTTGAGCTGACATGTGCAAAGGCTTTAATCTTCAATCTTGATTAAACATCTTGAACGTCCGTGGCAAGTCTGCTGTCAGTCAGCTTGTACAGTGACATTTTTGACGATTATTGAGAGGGGCTGTTTAAGAATAATATTCAAACTGAGTACCTCCGTGGTTCGTAAACGGTACCCGATCCTAATAGCATGTTTAATTCGGTGAACTAAAACGGCTTCCATCTGCATGCAATACGGTTGCAGCCAATCAATGGTGTTATACTCTGAGCTTTTTAATAACTAGTAGTAGTAGTAGTAGTAGTAGTTTGACGTCGAAAACATGGGCAACACACATTTTGTTTAATTCAGCTGTGAATATTAGAAAATCCAAAAAATGCTATCCTAGGGCAATGTAGGGCTAGATTGGTTAACTCCAACCAAAGCATCAAAAGTTAAGCTTCCTACCAAAGAGCAAACAGAAAATGCGGCGAGCATCAGAGGGCGAATGATAATATGCTTGCGTTAGGAATAATTAAAATTTCTTCCGACCTTGTCACTCGCGTGGGTGCTGGAATTGCAGAATGATCTTTGCCTACGTGTATGACAACCCATGCCCACGAAAAATGCTAATGAGTTGCTCATTCGCGTTAGTTAATAAGCGCGTGGCACGCGAAATATATTTCCGTTAACTTTCCCTAGCACTGGATTAAGGTTTGATGGTTGTCCCTAGTGAATAAGGCTTGTACTTCTTTTGGCGTGCGAGATTAAATGAAATGGCTACCATTCCTTATCGGAGGACAATCTCAATGCTCTTATCTAGAACATGACATTGACGATGGCCACACTGTTGATTATATAGGCCTCAAAACGTTGAAGTTTCATCGCTGCTTGCTGTCTGAACGCTTTTCGGATAAATTGCATAGAGCCGCTGGTGACTTTTTGCACCGGATTTTCTGCGAGGAACTCCACTTGCCGCCACCGTACGTTTGCCAATCGTAGACGATAGATCACTCAATTCGAAAACCACGAATACTAGGGTAGGCTCATCTTACTGTGAGCAGTGATTTCTATGTTGGTCGCAATTACTTTATTAGGATTCCTATGGGAAATTTTCTACAAAATTTCCCTAGTGTATATTTGATGTTCTTTAATAATCCCAATTAAGTTTCAGTGTTTCTTTATGGTTTCATAAATATCAATTACGGGAATTCCTGCTGTTGACTTAACAGAGAGCATTTTTATTATGTTGGCTATCCTTCGGGAACCACTTCTGCGATAGGGCAACTTTTGAACATCAAAAATAATGAAACTAATTCTATCCCACGGTAAACTTTTAACATAATAAGACCACATCATCTTGTAATGAAACCTGTGAGCTTTTGATCCCCGGAAAAAAATCAACAACCTTTTATCGCTTTTCACTCGCGCGCAGTGACTTGCTCACTTCTGGGGAAAATTCTCCGTCGTGTCAGAAGCGCTGGCACTAAATTAAATTTCACTTCGCCTAAGTTTTGAAGCTCTTTTTATCCTACGCTCACTCATCTGATCCACCCATCCGCCTCGTACCCACCACACACATTTGTGCAAGTTCATTTCATTTCACTTGTCCCGGATGCTTTCGGAAAATGCCAAGTAATTTACTTCGGTTTCTGTTTCGGAATGAATCGCTGCTAACTTTTCTTCCCATTGTTTTTTTATGTCCTTCGGAAGGAGCGGTATTGCTTGATTTGAGCTTCACTTCTTATTTTCTTTCTTCTTCTTCTTTCGCAGTTTGCAACCGAACGTACTACGGCGATATAGGGCGAACGTATTCATTAACGGTACCGCCACCTCAATGGAACCGACTGCCATTCCTGTGCCATCTGACGTTCACGGCTTCCGGAAACGAGCAGGGCGATATAGTGCAGGTAAGACATTATCGGAACCGAGGGACTGTGAAGAGGACTGTGATTTGATGATGTGTATCACTTGGAAGGAAGTGGCAATAGATGAGCCCATTATTCCGATTGATGGCGGAGAGATTTTCGTTAAAACGAGATGCTTTTAGGCGGTTTGGTTCTTGCAGATGTGAACATTGAAAATATCGATAAATCTGACTTGATGATGGCAAAATATTGCATGACATAATGTTCTAGAAATAAATAAATTGATTCCCATTTCGTAAATTGCTGGGTAACGTGTATTGAAAATGTTATTTGCCTTAATCAGCGACTTATGTGGTTTCATCAATCAGATGTGTCTATGTCGCCTATCGGCCTATGTATCTATATAGGGTCAAGCCAAGATAGTAAGCTGAATCGGGACATTCCACCGATGTACTACTATTCAGGATGATTTTAGAATATTTTTCTTTCTTATCTCTGTTCGAACATGGTGTTTAGTCAAGAAGATGCTTGGTTGAATGCCCATTTGAACGAAATTGCATTGCAGTAGAGCGAATCGTATGAAATTTTTTTGGTGTGACTCTATGACACTACCCATAATTCCATTACCATAAACCACTGCCCCGAAGGTCACTACCCCGAATTAATCACTACCCCGAATACCATTTCCCCGAATAGGACACTACCCCGAATGAGCCAGTATCCCGAATAGGTCCTTATTTCAAGTTTATACTTCATTTCGGTGAAAAAAAATGTTACTCAATAAAAGTTTATTCAGAATTCATATGAATCCACAATAGTTTGCCCTTCACCAGCAACTGTTTCAACGCAGTATAGAGCTAAGTATCCAGTTTTCCTCCAGCGGTAATGGCCGCCAACTTGCATGTGTTTCAGATTTGACGATTGCACCCAATGCAGCTAACTGCGGTTCACGTCAGCAAGGTTACAAAGGCAACAAGGTTGAAGTTGCTCCTTGGTCGGTAATAGTAAAAGCCGTAAAGCCGGATGAAGCGTGATCCAATTCTTAGAATCTACGATTCAATGAGTTAGTGAGTTAGTCTGAGTGAGTGACTAAGAGAGAGTGAGTGAGTAGGAGTAAGTGAGTGTGTAAGAATGAGTTAGCAATGAGTAATAGTGAGTGAATGAGTAAGAATGAGTAAGGGTGAGTGAGTAGGAGTGAGTGAGTGATTTAGAGTGGGTGAGTGAGTAATAGTGAGTGAGCGAATGAGTAAGAGTGAGTGAGTGAGTGGCGCGAGTGAGTAATAGAGAGTGAGTGAGTAACTGAGTAACCGAGCGAATGAGTAAGAATGAGTGATTGAGTAAGAGCGAGTGAGTGAGTGAGTAAGAGTGAAAGAGTGAGGGAGTAATAGTGAGTGAACGAATGAGTAAGAGTGAGTGAGTGAGTAAGAGAGAGCGAACGAATGAGTAAGAGTAAGTGAGTGAGTAAGAGTGAGTGAGTAATAGAGAGTGAGTGAGTGAGTAAGAGTAACAGAGCGCATGGGTAAGAGTGGGTAAGATTGAGTAAGAGCGAGTGAGTGAGCAAAAGTGAGTGGGTGAGTAAGAGTGAGTAAGCGAATGAGTAAGAGTGAGTGAGTGAGTAAGCGAATGAGTAAGAGTGAGTGAATGAGTAAGAATAAGTGAGTGAGTTAGAGTGAGTGAGTAAGAGCGAGTAAGTGAGTGAGAGTGAGTAAGTCAGTAAGAGTGAGTGAGTGAGTTAGTCAGAGTAAGTGAGTAAGAGTAAGTGAGTCAGTAAGTAAGAATGAGCATGTGAGCAAAAGTGAGTGAGTGAGTGAGTAAGTGGAAGTGAGTGATTAAGTGAGTAAGAATGAGTGCACGAGTAAAAGTGAATGGTGAGCGAGTAAGAGTAAGTAAGTGGTAAGACTGAGCGAGTGAGTAAGACTGAGAGAGTGAGCAAGAGTGAATTAGTGAGTAAGAGTGAATAAGACAGTACTGCCATTTGTCATTTTAAATGAGAGATGTCACGCGGTGTTTACATATCTGCCCCTCTCATTCTCTATAGAAATGCGAAGAATGAAAGGCATGCTGCAGAAATCTCATAAATTTTTATTCCCTGACAGCACATGAAAGTTTGCAATATCTGTGTTTATTGCCGCTTTCAACTCGTTGGATTCAAGGAATATGATTAATTTATCGTCCAGTTATTGTTCTCTGCATATATCTATTAAAATAAGGCCGATATAAATATTTAAAAACAATTATGTCTCCCCCCCCACACGGATTTTTTTGCTCAAAAAAATATTTTGAGAGGCAACAAAAAAAAATTGGGCAATTTTGAGGATTTTCAAAACATTCTTTAACAAATCCGAGGAGTTTTATTGATTTTTTTTCCATTTTAATATTTATTTTTTATTGCCCCCCCCCTTTACCTTTCGAAGACCAGTAGGACATAATTTAAATTAAATATTTGTAACGGCCTAATTTAGAAATTTTAATTTTAAAACAAAATACAACATTCTTTCATGACTGCTTTTCATGCAAAATTGATCAAAGAACCAACGATTCTTTCATTTGGTCGCCAGATAAAGAAAAAAGCGCTTTGCTCTCTGTCTTATGACGATCACGACCTTTTGCAGTACTGATTAAGAGTAAGTGAGTCAGTAGGAGTGATTGAGAAATTGAGAGTAAGTGAGTGAGTAAGAGCGGGTGAGTGAGTAAGAGTAGGTGAGTGAGTAATAGTTAGTGAGGAAGAGAAGAACATTGTGGTTTTATGCTGGTTTTATAACACTTTGGAAGAGTAAATTATGGTCTTCAAAAGCGTAATAAAACCTAAAATGTTACTTGGGTAGTGAGTGAGTAATATATTGTGTGTAGGTGAGAGAGAGAACTCTGTTTATCTTCGGATAGAAGCGTTGATTTGAAGAAGGCATCCTCTTTTCCGTTCGCCTTATACAACGCAAGCACATAAAGAAGACATTATCTCCTTTGTGTGCCTTGTACCTGGCAAACGTGTTTATTTAAAAAGTCATTATCTCCTCTGTGTACTTTGTACAGGGAAAAAGGATTAATTTGAAGAAGGCATTATCTTCTCTCAAACACGTGTTATTGAAAGAGACATTATCACGCGCTTACTATATTTCGTAGAATAGTAGCTTTCTTGGTAATAATGTGGTGGGATAATAATTTAAGTTAATTAGATGAAAAATCAACATTGTTGTTAAACAGTTGGTTAAATCTTCAATGCGTTTTTCCAAGTAACTCAAACTGTTTTTTATTCTTTGTAAAGATTGTCGTTTTGGATTCATCGATATCTATGAGTGTAAAAAATGATACTGGAATGCTACATAATCAAAATGTTTTAGGGTTACTGGCCTTTCGGGGTAGTGTCCCATTCAGGGTTATGGTTTTCGGGGTACTGTCCCATGCATTCGGGGTACTGGGTTGGAGCCGTTTGGCGTATGATCATTTGGTGTAACTAACTTTTAACGATCTGAAAATAATTTCACTAAAGCTTGTAGATGTGTAGGAGCGAATCATTTGATCAAAAGAGCTTGATGGTTAATCTCTCTAAAGGTGAGCTGGGAAAATTATGTAATATGAGTGGTTTTTGTTTACTAAAAGATATAAACATTCAGAATTTGACGGACACTAATACATACCAAAGAAACCTCATTCGACTTAGCGTTGATTCGTCGAGAAATCATAAAACTACTTTTTTAACACGGATTTTCAGATTTTGAACTGAAAACTTTTTTTACACGGAACGCATTCCCCGTGTAAAAAAAAGAATCGGGTGTAAATGTAAACATAAATTGACGGAGGTCCTTCTCAGCTTAGTTGGTTAAAACACCAGTCTAGCGTACTGTAGGGTCATTGGTTCGAGTCCCATCGAAGGGAAAGTGGTTACCTCCAATACATTTTCCAAATCAATATCTTCCACATAACGTACATATTCACATATGAGTTTTCATAACATTGTAAATTGACGTCCAAGTCGGGTGGTTTAATCCCCGGAAATAGGCAAATAACTTTGATTGAAATGAAACGTCCTCCGTTGTCCTTATACGAGTATGAACAAAATAACACAAGTCAGTCAAAAAGTCGCTTGATGTGGTTTGACTAAACCCCGACCACCTGAGATGCGAGAAATGATTAGTGTGAAGTCAGAAGTGTCACTTATGCCTTCTTACTAATCATTTCTCACTTCTCACTGTGAAAAGTGGGAAAAGCAAAGTAAGAAAGGAGACGCCTTTTTTCTCACTCATCATTTCTTACTTCTTTTTTTTCTCACTTTTACAATGAGAAGCTAAAAACGATTATTGAGAAATGAGAAGAGAGACGTCAAATGATCTATTTGGCCAAATAAAATATTCGGCCAAATGACTTATTCGGGCAAATAACCTATTCGGCCAAATGATTTATTCGGTTAAATGACTTATTCGACCAAATGACTTAGTCGACCAGATGACCAATTC
This sequence comes from Armigeres subalbatus, assembly GCF_024139115.2. Classification (NCBI taxonomy): domain Eukaryota; kingdom Metazoa; phylum Arthropoda; class Insecta; order Diptera; family Culicidae; genus Armigeres; species Armigeres subalbatus. Next base: position 52,148,791 of record NC_085140.1, on the reverse strand, counting down.
GGCCAAATTACCAGTTCGACCAAATGACTTACATACACACCTGTTATTTTAGTGTACTATCGTACTATCGAAGCGTACATACTATCGGAGCAAAAAATAAATCGAACTAAAATTTTGTTTTGCCTTTCTGTTCATTTAGGAATAGCAGACTATTTATAAAATCACCCATAAGCAATCACTTTTACAGAAGGCTCTGTATTCCAAGGGGGGTGGTACGGACATGTTTTATGGATTCCCCTATAGATTTTATGGGAATGAAGAGCTTTGAGGTTGCCCTGAACTGTCACTGTCGTTGCAACTCTATTTGCTCCATTGACACTTCCTTACCAAAACGATAAACTACCAGCTATAGCATGAGTATAAAGATAACAAGACTGATTTCGAAGATGTAAAAAAGGGATAACTGTCTAAGTCATTTTGATTTTGAAATTATTTCATAACCCATCTTCCTGGGACATTCCACGCAAACTTCTTCAGGAAAATTTCCAGGAAATCATTTGAAAGCTTGTCACCACCCACGATAGGTTCGATCAAGTGTAACCAGAAAAAAAAACAATCTACTCGGAGTCGCCCGTAATAAAATAAAAAGCATAGATTTTGCATGCATGATAAAAAAAAAGTATATTAATTACTTACGCTCTATTATCCCTTAACCTACGTTAATGTGTCTGGCGTCAGTGTTACGTGTATCCCACGGCGATGATGTCATCGTGACTGCCCGGACAAATCCCTAGCGACAGGCGCCAAGCTAGTACTCCAGGTCTGCCACGATGGAGCATTGACACCACAGGAACACGGATGCGCTGGTGGCCAACACAATTTTGCATAGAATGAAAGGCCTAGCAGATGCGATAAAGGGTTCACTATTTATCTTCGGAATTTGTAAAAAATCGTAACATCACTCCTCTTACCGATCTTATCGCAATCACCCGATCTCTCTACTCCATTCGTGATTTATACATGCAGGATTGTAGAATAGGCATCACTATAAAACAATAATGATGGTTAGCGATGTAAGGCAGTTTCCAACTATCGGAACAAGTCACTTGCCCTCAGCCTGTTCCAAATCTTCTTTCACTGCACTTTCTACTACACAGTCCCAACTATCTGCCGATAACTGTAGGAGATTGCGACTGGTAGAATGGATATTTTGACGTTGGCTTTCTCAGTCTAATTTAATTAAGACGGCTAGTTTGGCATAGCCCGACGTTTCGGTCCCGTGTATTGGACCTTTTTCAAGGGATAACTAGAAACATTTAACATTTTATAACATGGAAACATTAACATGAACATTTGTTTAAACATACGCTGTCGGCCGACTCTCGTTACATACGGAATGAATGTCTTAACTGGGTAGTTGGAGCTTCTTGTAGTTGCCTAATATTACATTAAAATTGACGATCATCAGAACGTTACTTAGACGAACTTGTGAAGAAACTTACATGTTTAATTTGATATTAAAAATTAGTTAGAAGACAATATTCACTGCACATAGACACAACGCATACACAACTTGACGGTACTAAACGGTAGGTTTAAAAATTGAAGACAGATGGAGTTATATCCATCATGGCGATTGTTAGGTTTGGCCGATGGTATCAGTGATAGTATTACGGGTAGTATGGCGGGATTGTTTTCTACACATAAGTGTTGTCTTCACTGTGTGTAGAATACCAGCGTATGTGGTGTTGAGGTTGTCAACGTCTGTACGATAATTTACCGTATGTGGCGTGTTTTGGATGTGGCACATCTCTAACACTGGCAAGGCAGTTGGTCGTAATGTGCGAACAACTGTTTTGGTGCCTTCTAGATCAAACGTGTGTTCTGTGTCTATCATGTGTTGTACAAGGGCTGTGTTTGCTTGTATTACATCAAGATTGAGTGTGTTCGTTTGTGTCTCTATTAGTTTGTTTACATTTGACCTATGCCCACTCAGCCTCTTTTTTAATTGATTCGTGGTCATGCCTATATACACATTATCGCAGTCTATGCATGGTATGCTGTATATTACGTTATGCTGGTCTAACGGCGAAACCGGGTCTTTTACCGACTTTAAGAGTGTTTTGATGTTCTGTGTTGTTCTCGTTGCTATTTTTATGAGTGGAAAATCTCTTCTAAGGATGGCTATAATCGATGGTGTTAGAATTTGGATGTTGGGTATTGATCTGTATGTTAATGTTGAGGGTTATTTATGTGCTGGAGATTCACGGATCGGGTGGATCGGCGGTGTTGTTGTTTGGATTGTCGATGACGGTGCTGTGGCTGGTGGTGGTACTTGCAGTGGTGGCGGTTGGTCTTGAGGTTCAGTTGGTGTTGGCGCTGGCAGTGGTGGTGATGATGTTGGCAGTGGGTGGTGACCATGATGTTGTTGTCCTGTGATGAGTTCTGTTTTGATTCTGTTCATCAGTCTGTTGATTAGTGCGGATGGGTAGTCGTTGCGTCGTAGGTTTTGGAAAATCACATGCTTCTGTTGTTCTATAGGTGTATCGGTTGTTAGTTGCATTACTCGTTTGATGAAATTGGAAGCAACATTCAATTTCATGTTGGTCGGATGGAAGGAGTTGTAGTTGAGCAAGCGTCCAGATGATATTGGTTTCGAATACCAAACAGTTCGGAGGGTGTGATCTTCTTTGCGGATGATTAGTGTGTCGAGGAACGGAAGTTTTCCGCTTTTTTCGATTTCCATCGTGAACTGTAGGTGTTGGTTGAATTGGTTGAAGATATTCAAAGTATGTTCTACTAGTGGTTTTGGTAGAACGAGGAATAAATCGTCTACGTATTTCTTCAACACCGGAATTGTGAAGTTCAGTTTTGTGATCACCGTATCTAGCAAGTCCTCCATAACGTAGTCGGCTATCCTCATGACAGTCCCAAAAGTCTGTTGATAGTACTTGTCTCTAAACATGAAGTAGCTGTTATTTAGACATAGTTCAACCATTTCCAAGAACACATCTAGATTTATATCAGTTCCCTTTTTGATGTCTGTCCATCGGAAGATTATGTTGCGTATCACAAGCTCCTTCGGTATGTTAGTGAATAGAGACACTACATCGAAGGATACTAGGACATGCTCGGGCGGGATAGTGATTGTGGTGATTTCCTCTACGAAGTTAAAGCTGTCCTTGATATTGTGTTGACTCGTAAAGGTGGTTTGGAGTATGTTGGCGATGAATTTCGATAGTTGGTATGTCGGAGCCGTGATGTTCGGTACAACGGGACGTAGGGGGAGATTTGGTTTGTGGGCTTTTGGTTGTCCATATATCCGGGGGCATGTAGATGTGTGTGTTTGTAGCTTGTGAAGGGTGTGTCGATCAATCAGTTTGAGATCGGCTAGTCGTTTAGCCATGTTGTTCGTTAGCTTCTGAATAGTGGATGTGGGGTCCTTGCGCAGTATTTTGTATGTAGGATCGTTGAGAAGATCGAGCATCTTGTTATCGTAGTCCTGTATCTTCATAATCACCATTCTTTTCCCTTTGTCCGATTCAAGAACACAGAGATCTGGATGTTCCGCAAGGAATTTTTTGGTGATTCGTGATGCATTTTCGCAGAATTGATTTATTGCGTTTGTTTGATGTTGTGGTCGAACCAAGTAGTTTTGAAGCCTGGTGGCTACGAGACATCGGTTCCGATCTTGTATCGTTTTATCGGGATTTGTGCGTAGGATAGATTCTATATCTGCGATAAGGTGGTATACGATGTTTGGTTTTGGTATTGTCAACGGTAGTGCAAATTTGGGTCCCATGCTGAGCAGTGTTTCCATCTCCCTAGGTATTCCTACTTCGGTGGCATTAAGCAGCGCCTTCTCATTGAGCGATGGGATTTGTAAGGAGGGTTGTAGCGTTATAGAGAGAAGACGATCGAGTTTTTTCCTGGTACTTCGCTCACCATGAGCTTTCTGGGTGGTGTGCGATTTACGTTGTGTGTCAAGAAATTGCATGGATATTGTCGGGTTGGAGTTGGCCTCAATGTATTGCTTAGTGTGGTTCATGCTATTTGTTATCGATTTGATTTTATAGAAAGTGTGTTGTATTTCGACATTTAGCAGGGCTTTCTTGAACCTAGCGATGATCTTTTCAAGTTTGGATATATATGGACTACCTTCTTCTAGAAGCGGGTAGATGCATCTTACCGTGTTGATGATATGCGCTGGGAACACCCCTTTCCTCCGACACTCGAGGAGGAATTCTTTTCTCACTGTCATATTGCACAGTTTGGAATTGTTGGTGGCATAGCTTTTGAAATGCTGTGCAGTGTCATGTCCGAAATGGTATTCAATTTGATTGAAGAAACTACCGTGTATATCAGCCATCTTGATGATTGTAGGAGATTGCGACTGGTAGAATGGATATTTTGACGTTGGCTTTCTCAGTCTAATTTAATTAAGACGGCTAGTTTGGCATAGCCCGATTCACTAACATACCGAAGGAGCTTGTGATACGCAACATAATCTTCCGATGGACAGACATCAAAAGGAACAGATATAAACCTAGATCTGTTTTTTGGAAATGGTTGAGCTATGTCTAAATAACAGCTACTTCATGTTTAGAGACAAGTACTATCAACAGACTTTTGGGACTGCCATGGAAGTCCACTGTCACCTATTCTAGCCGACTACGTTATGGAGGACTTGCTAGATACGGTGATCACAAACTGAACTTCACAATTCCGGTGTTGAAGAAATACGTAGACGATTTATTCCTCGTTCTACCAAAACCACTAGTAGAACATACTTTGAATATCTTCAACCAATTCAACCAACACCTACAGTTCACGATGGAAATCGAAAAAGACGGAAAACTTCCGTTCCTCGACACACTAATCATCCGCAAAGAAGATCACACCCTCCGAACTGTTTGGTATTCGAAACCAATATCATCTGGACGCTTGCTCAACTACAACTCCTTCCATCCGACCAACATGAAATTGAATGTTGCTTCCAATTTCATCAAACGAGTAATGCAACTAACAACCGATACACCTATAGAACAACAGAAGCATGTGATTTTCCAAAACCTACGACGCAACGACTACCCATCCGCACTAATCAACAGACTGATGAACAGAATCAAAACAGAACTCATCACAGGACAACAACATCATGGTCACCACCCACTGCCAACATCATCACCACCACTGCCAGCGCCAACACCAACTGAACCTCAAGACCAACCGCCACCACTGCAAGTACCACCACCAGCCACAGCACCGTCATCGACAATCCAAACAACAACACCGCCGATCCACCCGATCCGTGAATCTCCAGCACACAATGCACCCTCAACATTAACATACAGATCAATACCCAATATCCAAATTCTAACACCATCGATTATAGCCATCCTTAGAAGAGATTTTCCACTCATAAAAATAGCAACGAGAACAACACAGAACATCAAAACACTCTTAAAGTCGGTAAAAGACCCGGTTTCGCCGTTAGACCAGCATAACGTAATATACAGCATACCATGCATAGACTGCGATAATGTGTATATAGGCATGACCACGAATCAATTAAAAAAGAGGCTGAGTGGGCATAGGTCAAATGTAAACAAACTAATAGAGACACAAACGAACACACTCAATCTTGATGTAATACAAGCAAACACAGCCCTTGTACAACACATGATAGACACAGAACACACGTTTGATCTAGAAGGCACCAAAACAGTTGTTCGCACATTACGACCAACTGCCTTGCCAGTGTTAGAGATGTGCCACATCCAAAACACGCCACAAACGGTAAATTATCGTACAGACGTTGACAACCTCAACACCACATACGCTGGTATTCTACACACAGTGAAGACAACACTTATGTGTAGAAAACAATCCCGCCATACTACCCGTAATACTACCACTGATGCCATCGACCAAACCCAGCAATCGCCATGATGGATATAACTCCATCTGTCTTCAATTTTCAAATTTTCAGTACCGTCAAGTTGTGTATACGTTGTGTCTATGTGCAGTGAATATTGTCTCATAATTAATTTTAGTATTAAATGTTTAATGTAAGTTTCTTCACATGTTTGTATAATGCTAAGTAATGTTCTGATGATCGTCAATTTTAAAAATGTAATATTAGGCAACTACAAGAAGCTCCAACTACCCAGTTAAGACATTCATTCCGTATGTAACGAGAGTCGGCCGACAGCGTATGTTTAAACAAATGTTCATGTTAATGTTTCCATGTTATAAAAGGTCCTATACACGGGACCGAAACGTCGGGCTATGCCAAACTAGCCGTCTTAATTAAATTAGACTGAGAAAGCCAACGTCAAAATATCTGTCGATAACAATATTATCAAGTCGGTCAGGCTCCACTATAGATTCTATTCTGTTACTTGCACTGAACGTACTGCCTAATTTGCAGTTAACAGACTACTGCCGCATCATCTCGCTGGATCCTTTAAGTTGGTTGCAGTAATCTACTTGTCTTGGTAGGTTGGGGTGATGATAAGTGCATGTAGATAGTAAGAGATCGGAGGCTGCGAGAGCGATGGGTCGATGTAGGGTTCCTGATACGGAATTATGGGTGGTCTTGGTAGCCTTATAATATCTTCCATTTACAAGTAAACTCCGTTTGGCAATCGATGAAAACTATAAGAATAATCTTTGCCTCTATTTGATACAGTGCGATCGGGAGCCCATCTAATGCTCACGCGAGGCTGGTGGATGCAGGTAGGTTACAAGCTTCTTCGGATACCGCCACGAAAATTCATTCGGAAATTCTTCCTGAATAGCTATTGAAGGAATTTTCGGCGAATAGCTTGAGAAATTTCTGTGGGTATTCCAAAACGAATTCCCGAGGAATTCTTGAAGACATTTTTGGGGGAACTTATAAAGAGGTTTCTTGAGGTAATTTCCGGGGAAACTCTTGATGGATTTTTTGGGACAATTCATGGAGGAATTTCTGAAAGAAAAAGGGGGAGAGTTTCTAGAAGAATGTCTGGGGTTATGGTTTTAAGATATTGCTGTGAATTCCTGAAATAATTTCTCGAAAAATCCTGAAGAGTGTTTCGATGATTTTTTGTAGAAATTCTAGGGGAAGTACCGGCAGAAATTTTAAGAATTCCGGCAGAATCTTCCGGGAGAATTCCTTGAATAACTTCAAGAGGGAGTCCAGGAGGAATTTTCGGAGGTAATTCCGAAAGAGTTTTGATGGAATTTCCGGAAGAATATCTAGAGAAATAGCCAGATGAATTGCCAGACGAATTTCTTAGAGAATTTTCGGGAGAATTTCCGATGAAAAAAAAATCTCTAAGCAATTTCCCGGAAGAGTTCTTGAAGGAATTTTCAGAAGAATTCCCTGGGCGTGAGTGGTGGTGGCTATCGAGGGCTTCTAGGTGAATTTCAAAAAAAAAACTCAAAGCGAATTTCTGGAAAGAAATGAAGGGATCTTGATGAAATTTTCTATCCTGAATGAATTGCTGAAGAAATCACAAAGAAAATAAGAGAATTTCTTGAGTATATTTGAAAGTATGCTGGTAGTCGGCCAAATGATTGATTCGGCCAAATGACCTATTCGGCCAAATGACCTATTCGGCCAAATGACCTATTCGGCCAAGTGACCTGTTCAGTCAAATGACTTATTCAGCCAAATGACCTATTCGGCCAAATGACCTATTCTACCAAATAACAAATTCGACCAAATGACTTATTCGGCCAAATAACCTACTCGACCAAATTGCTTATTCGCAAAAATGACCTTTTCGGCCAAATGACCTATTCGGCTAAATGACCTATTCGGTCAAATTACCTATTCGGTCAAATGACTTATTCGACCAAATGACTTATTCGACGAAATAGCTTATTCGGCCAAAGGACCTATTCGACCAAATGACCTATTCGACCAAATGACCTATTCGGCCAAGTGACCTGTTCAGTCAAATAACTTATTCGGCCAAAAGATCTATTCGGTCAATTGACCGATTCGGCCAACAGACCTATTTGGCCAAATTACCTAATCGGCCAAATGACTTATTCGACCAAATGACTTATTCGACCAAATGTCTTATTCGGCCAAAAAACCTATTCGACGAAATGACTTATTCGGCCAAATAACCTATTCGGCCAAATGACCTATTCGGCTACATGACCTATTGGAATAAATGACTTATTCGACGAAATTATTTATTCGGCCAGATGACTTATTCTACCAAATAACATATTCGACCAAATAACTTATTCGACCAAATGACCTATTCGCTAAAATGACCTTTTCGGCCAAATGACCTATTAACCCAAATGACCTATTCAACCAAATGACTTATTCGGGCAAATGACCTATTCGACCAAGTGACTTATTCGGCCAAATGACCTATTCGGGCAATTGATCTATTCGACCAAATGACCTTTTCGATCAAATGACTTATTCGACCAAATGACTTATTCGGCCAAATGACCTTCCAATCAAATTCAAGCTTTCTCATATACAACATTGGTCAAATTGCTCGGAACGGTGGGTGCAATTGACCTCCACAAACGTCAAAACAGAGACTAACCCGCAGGCAAGCTGGCGTACTTTACCCCTCGTGGAAAACTGGATAAAAGAAATAGAGACTTAGCATGTTAAGCACAGTTGTTTGTAATAGTATTTGCTATAACTCTGCTGAAGAGTTGAAAAATACATGGTAAAAAAAAACAATAATGAAAAAAATAAAAATAAAACGCAGTATCAATTATGGTTGCTGTGAGGTGCTCTTAGTCAGTTGAGCGCTCGCTTGTGTCCCAATAATAACAACACATTCTTCGTTCCTTTTTTTTAGTACCGTCAAGGAAAGCAACCAGAAAAGCATAATTTTTGGTGAGAATTTTAGAACTTCGAAATAAAAATATCATCCTCGAACAGCTTGTTGGTCGTTTTCTAACTGTGGCCCACAACGACTGCAGGGCTGCTTAGGGAAAAAGGTCTCTTAGATGAAAAAAAACTATGAGGAAAATGCTTTGTAATGTAATAAGGCTTTTTACTTTCAACTACAACTTCCGAAGTAGTTATAAAGCCAGCGCTTATATTCATACAAAATTGGCATGTTTGTCTTTTTTTTGCTCCAACGTACTTTTTTTTTTTTTTTTTTTTTATACGGAAGGATCGAAGTAAGCCGCGCTCGCGAGTGGTCGTGCTTTTTTTCCTGCGTCGAAATTTATGTCATTTTTCTTTACGATTCGGCTGGCGGATTTGTGCGGATGTTAACAAAATTAGTATTTTATAAACTAAAGTCTTTGAAGTGTGGTGAACAGAAGGGATAATGAAAGAAGTATTACTGCATCCTTATATTGAGTTTGTGTGGAAGTGTCAAAGTTTTCAAGAAAATATCTTAGCTTAATAACTACCAATCTCAAGAAACCCAAGAAAAAAGATAACTTAAGAGCTGCAATTTTCGCGATCTGGGAAGACGATTCGGTTCGGATCAAGGATGAACATGTGAAAATGGGATAGTTGAATCATGCTTCTGTCCGACAGTGGATATTCAATTAAATTCACTTACTCCACCGGACTTCTCTCCGGCTGTTACCTGCCGATTGCTTTGTGAGGATCAAGGGAAAGATGCTGGCACAAGACTAAATAATAAGATAAGTAACGAATTTCTTATATAAGTTACTTATGAATCTTTTAGGTACGTCACATGAAAGCTACTCATTTTGAACTCACCCTTTGTGTGGCAAATTTTTCGAGATTTAGCACACTGTTTATTGATCGTTATTGGTCTTCATCATACTATTCATACTATTCGTCATACTATTCACAATTTACAATGCACTTTTATTTAAATAATATCCTGCCAACTGTATTCGACTATACCTGCTCGATATTTTCAACGTGTATTTTTATATTCATCAATTTTTATTTAAAACGATAAACTAAATATTTGGTTATTTCAGTTATCATCTTTTAATCAATAATATTTGGTATTCTATATAATAAAAATGAGTTGAGGTTTCCTTCCTGACGATTTAACTCGCGGGGAAATGTAAAAAAAGTCATTTGAATACAGTTTTGGGTCAGCTGTTGAGGAAAACAAAACATTTGAATTTAACATTAGCACATGCGCGGAGGGGTTTTCCATATATGATTCTTCTCTTCTCGTTTCAGAGAGCGAGCAATGGCGCTTGAACCTAGGCTTATTAGCCAGGGCAAGTATTATACCTTGTCCCATCCCAGGAAGCTAAACATCTAGGAAAACGGAGTGGTATAAATTTCTTAGCATGGTCACTCCCAACGTTTGAATAAACTTATCATATCATTTGCTTATGATGATATTCCAAAACTAAATTCCCTACCAACCATCCAACTCTTTGACGTCTATGAGGGCGTCGGTGAGTCGCTCGCCTCTCACTAAGTAGATGTCATATCATCATTTCCTTCCCTTCCCTAGTAACGGAGAAGATGGGCGTGGCCGGCAATGGTAGTTTTCATGCTTTATCATTTTGGACCTCCAATTGGGTTGTTATTAATTCCCAAATAGTAATCCATAAGCAGTTGGGGTAAGAAAGTTAAAGAATATACATGACAGCTATCAGTATGCAATCTACGAAATACTCCGTTACAACGCAACGCAACGCAACGCAACGTACTTTTTTTTAATACGAGGACCTTTTTAATCTAACGTTGTTGGGTTTTAATCTTATAGCTTAATTGTATTTCACTCAAGATTTATTTGATTTCAAGAGATAATGCAAAAAAATCTGCAGTAAATTCGTAAAATTATGATAATTATCATTTTTACCCATTTAGGATATTCAAAAATGTTGGAAAATATTTATAAATATCAGAATCTTTTTTTAGACTAACGCATGCGATAATAACTTTTATAAATATTAATAAACGGCCTTTTGTCTCAGTCTACATTACCGAAATTAATTAACCACTCTCCTAATCCGCATGTCCCCTAATCCCTAGAACCTATTAATAACTCCGCAAGAGGTTTCTTGAAGTACTTTGCAAATAGTTTGCGTACCATCATCCCGCATTGTTTCCTTCTCGGGCAAAGGCGTTATTCGTCAGCCCATTCATCATCTTTCCACAAGATGTGCCTACCAGGAAAAAAATTCAGCCCGGAAAGAAACATATACCCACCACGAAAAACAACAGACTTCAACTTCCCTGCCAAAACACCGCACAATATCCACAAGTACCGACCTCCGGTTGCCCACGTACCTTGTTAATGTGAGAACGTGACTTACATGACAACCTTGGCGTCGTCATTCTTCCCACCCAACCAGCGCAGCAGCGCAACGTAGCAGTCAAGATAAGCAGACTACATATATTTTTCCTCATGTTCCGAACCCATCCCGCACAAGAGCGGATAAATTAATTATTTACATAAAAGCACCCTCCAAATTGAGGACGCGCGGGCTAAAGCTCGTTCACATCACGGAAAAGTTTGTATACTTTCTTACCTGTTTGATAACTCAACTTCTGAATATCGGTTAATATGAGAGCAGAGGAGGTATGGGTGTATCAATAAGATGTTGAGTTTGGAACGATTTGGCAAATTATTATTATCAAATAACAAATCACGCTTAGCATTACGATTTATGAACCTATCAATGGATGTGTTGTATCAATATGAGCTTTTTTCTCAAGCCTGGTCCCAACTAGATCTAAATTTTTCTTCTCAGTAAACTGGAATACATAGCTCCGGAAATTTTTAGTTTCGTAAACGTACGATCAATTTAAAAGTTGTCTGAATAGCGTTATCAAAATTGTTTTAATAAATATAAAATGTACCTTCTTTGCCAAAATAACTAACTTTCCTTCACGGAGACATAAAGTTTTATTTTTTTCTTTCAGCAAAAGCGGTTGTGCATAGAAATGAATGCAAAAGAATGGATCAACATTCCACCTGGAACTTGGTCCGCTTTTCAAAAATCGAAAGCTTACGCCTGTCTATGTATGAATACCTATATAGCTTGTGTTACCGGTATAATAACTTGCAATGAGTGAGTCGCGAATATTTCTTATGTGTCTTGATCCTAAAAAGTGGCAAGAATGTATTCGAAACTATTGCAACTCAATTTGGTTTAAAATTTATTTTCGTAATTGGGATCATGTTTTCTTAATTGTTACGAATTCGATAGAGTAACACAACAACAATAGCGACATGCAGCTGACAAGATACGACCGTTTGACTCAAGCACCGAGTTCAAAAATCATCATATTTTCCATTTCATCTTCAGCATCAGCCCCATCGGCCAGAGGGGGAAACGGAAACCCCATGCTGCAGTTTTTCCCAAGTGATACATTGCCCTCCCTCCTCCTGCAGAAGTATTCTGCTGATCCGTAGAAAAACATTCCATCCGAACCTCACTCTCCCCGAGGCGCACAGCACAGTTGATTATGACTACCTCTCCCACAAACAATCAGCGCCAGCGAACGAAAACGACCAGCGGCCATCTATTAGAATTGCTTTGTTTGTACGACCTACATGTTTTGTCGGACGATGTCGAATGCGGATTTCGACACGGGAACGAACAAACCGCCCGCCCCGCCCGAAGGCATCATCAGAACACGTGGCGTCTTTCCGTGGACGATTTGATGGCACAGGTTCTTCTTTCTTGGGTTCAGGACTTGCTGCTGGAGATATACGGCTGCAAGGCAGTTGATGTATGGCTGGAAAGTATACGTCCTTTAATTTGATTAGTTTTTCTTCTAAACAAAACAAAAATGGGCTGAGCAGCCAATATGAGTTCATATATCATTTATTAACTGAGTTTTTGTCTTCACAGATTTATTGTAAATTAACAGATTTGTGCTTGGGTATCAATAATACCCTGGTCTTTAGTGTCTATTACTTGACTTGAACACGGAACTCGTTTTTACGAAAATTTCCGTCTTAAATTTCTTACCAAAATCATACGCGCCTAAAGTAGTTTACATACGTGGCACTGCAGTGACAAACTGTGACAAACATTACTTTTTAGCTGGTAAGTAAATGTCTAATAAATCTCAAACATTTCAAGACTTTCTTATACCAATTATGTGATGAGACGTGCAGGTGTTAAAAATCAACAGCTTTCGTAATTTGCGGTATTACATATCTGTCAGCATCTATGTCGTATGTTCCAATTATGAACTTTTTTACAGAGATTTTAATTAACTGACGTCGGTGTATGGCACACAGTTGAAACAGCACTTAATACTGCCTGGTGCAATGCACAGAAGAGGAAAGTTTGCTTGTTAGTCAACCAAGGGCGCGGAAGTGTTGCTCCTGGTTCTGTAGCGCACGCTGATTAGGTGGAAAAGCCACTCCCTAACGAATGAAGACTTATTCCTGGTAGTCGTTAGGAGGGTTAGTTTGTAAATCACTGCGAAAGTTTTCATTCCTAAGAATCTGATACTGATTGCAATTGATTTCCGTAAAATTATGATGGAATCAGACTGATGAATTTTCTCCAGTATCAATAGGACTTTCTTCTAAATGTTTATTATTGGTTATGATTAATTGAACCAGTTTGGCCTGTTTATTAAATTCAAGTCGATCCTATTTCGCGCTACCCCTTTATGCTGATTTACTGCCGATGGGCGGATAAAGTTAGCAATCCTAAATAATAGCCATTTTCTTCTTAGATATTAATTTGTTTATTATTTCCGGAAAACAGAGAAAAATAATTCTGTGCTTTGCAACCTGAAGGCACTTTATGAAATTTTATAAAGGCACTTTATAAAAATTCTTGTAATAGATAGGTTCTAGATTGGATTTTATCCTAATGAAGTAAAGAAATATGACGTAGGGGAAACTGGGGTAATATGCACCTCCGGGGCAAAATGACCCTTTGGCATTTTTGGAGATGTTTTCGTTAGTTTTTCCATAGTTTTCACTAAAGCGCGTGTAGGTCGGATCTCGAACTGCCCATCCAGCTGTTATCATTTTTGAAAATATTTCTTAAACGCCGCTAAAAACGCCAAAAGGTAGTTTTACCCCGGGAATGCATATTACCTCAGTTTACTCTACGTCTATGGACCGAACGAATAGTGAGGACTGAATTTTGATTTGATTCTCTTAGGCAGAAAGATTTTGTAATTTCAAGTCAATTCTGATGCATATACCTATTTTGATATGAAAGTAAACGCAAAATACATATAATCGTATTTTTGTTGATATTAAGTGCCAGCTTTTACCTATTTTTCACCCTAAATCTGTTTGTACAAGCGTACAACCGTTCCGATTGACTGCCTTTTCCTTTCGCATCCTCTTAATTCTGGGGAAAGGATCCGGACAATATCGGAGGAAATGGCTCGGCTGTTCTCATCAAAAAATCATGCTCGTCTCCGCATTCATAGAGAGAGCACTTCAGCCGACACATTTAGACTCATCTCATTCGGTTGTTTCAGGCCTCGGAATTCGTTGGGCAGCATCTTTCACCGGAAGCGACATTCATTTTCGTCGTTTTATTGTCATCAGTTTCGTTTCCTTCGCTTTTATTTCCCAACCGTGCGAACGACGACGATGATGAAGTCAAATAAAAGTGAATTTCGAACAAAGTTACTGCGTGCGTACTTTGTTTGCGATGCTCCAATTCTGCTTCGCTCTGAAGTAGGAATTTCCATTAAACTTTTGTTGGAGTCAATACTTTGCGAACTGCACGTTCTCAGTTTCTTCGGCAATCATCGAATCGTAAAATGCATCCCATCTCAGTCTACGAAATTCACTTGAAACGAAAACAGATTTTCCAATTTCAAACGGTTGAACTGATTCATGGCTTTCTGTCTGCGGAACCCTTCGGTGCCCTCCTCACACTGGCCGCATCCGTCGCGGATTTTACAACTTTCTTTCAAGACGTAAAGCTCCAATCAGCGGCAAACAATGGATCGTTGCTGAAAGCGGCATAAAATCCTTTCCCAAGATCGTCTTCACCCTTCGTTGTGCGAGGGAGCTCCGCACTCACATGGCCGTGGAAAGGTGGTGCGCATCGATTCCTCTAAAGCCGTATTTGTCTTTGCCAACAGCCCAGCAGAACTCCACCGACCGCCAGCCGTCATCTTTCGTTGCGAACGCCGAAAATTTCCAATATCGAAGTGAAATTGATTTGCCATCCTCCGCTCTTCGCTGGCCCCATCTCGATAGGTGTACCCACTCGGAATCTTTTTCTCCTGTCAAGTCAATTGAGGCAGGGCGCTTAAGGGTTGTTACGGCTTTCAGGACCATAGGCGTGTAAGGTAGATGATGAGGAGTACAAAGCATGCTCTTTAGGTAAGTGACGTTTGAGCTCTGTCATTTCAAGGTTCGATTTAATGTTATTTTGAAAATTCATCAATTTTCACTATGGTCATTTTTTACGAAATCCAAAAACTTTCCCAAATAATGTCAAAATTCCAAAAACATCAGAGAATTTTCCGAAAACAAATAAGCAATTAGCAAATATTAAACATAAAGATGAAGATTGTTAAGCTGAAGGCTATAAGGCCGGAAGGTCAATAGGCCAAATGATAAGTGAGACGTGGAAAGTGAACAATCAGAAATGAGATGTAAGAAGTAAAAAATTAGGGGCTGTTCACAAACCACGTAGACCGAAATTTCACATTGTAGTAGACTTCCGTAGACTTTTTCGAAACATCTCCCCCTTCTGAAGTCTACGTAGACTTTTCCAATTTTAGCAACATACAATATGTGATTGGAAAAATATGGAAAATAACCTCGTTTTGAAGTAATTCAGCTATTCAAATCCATTTCAGTATGTAAACACAACAAAATCAAAAAGAACAAAATCCAACAATACGAAAGTCATATTTGATTTAACTGCAACTTGACAACAGACAAATTGTGGCAGTAAATCTCATGTGCATAACTAAGTACTAGTAATGAATTTGAATTTAATACTTGAACTGAAGAGTTGTAAGCGAATGTAAGGAATATTTCATCAGAAACCTTTTCCTACTATGCAAAGCAGAAGTCAATCTCCCAACACAAGGAGTGTTGATGAACCAATGCACCATGCGTCTCCATATGCTCCTATACGTCGAACATGTTCTAAGCTTGTTGGCATAAAAAGCAATAAATCTCCAAAAGTAATGAAATTACGAACTTGGTGTCTTCGACCAAGTTTTTCAGGAGAACTTTTGCTACAATTCTCGCGAAACATGTACCCTGCATGTTGTAAAGTGGAAAAAAATAATTTTTTATCTTAATTTTAGGGGAATCGATCATAAGGTTGAATACCTTCTACCTTATACCATAAAATGCATTGTATAGCCACCCACGATTTGTACAATCACTTATGCTATGCTATGCTTATTGATCATAAGGCTGAATATTGTCGGCGTAGCACCAAATTAAAATCTGGAAGTCGTCCTGGAAGTTTTATACGTCAAACTGATTGATGCGTTGTTTAGCGCATCTTTAGGAGAATCCAGCGCACTATTTCCGAAGTTGGGTAAGTTGCCTGTATCTGGAGATAAGCCCAACTTCGGAATAAAAAGTGTACTAACTATGTTCCGGATAGACAATACCTCCAAAGAAGCGAATCGATAAAATGACTCGAAAACGCCATTACGCTAAATCACATAATAAAGGTACTATTCAATAAACGCGCTAAAACGGGGAAGGGTAATTTGACCGAAACCCATTCGGTCGAAAGCCATTTGGCCGAATGCCACTAGGCCGAACAGACCATTAGGCCGACACCCATTTGGCCAAAAGTCATTTGGCCTAAAGGGTCATTTGGCCGAAAGGGTCGTTTGGCCGAAAGGGTCGTTTGACCGAAAGGGTCGTTTGGCCGAATGGGTTGTTTGGCAGAAAGGGTCGTTTGGCCGAAAGGGTCGTTTTGTCGAAAGGGTCGTTTGGCCGAATGGGTCATTTGGCCGAAAAGGTCATTTGGCCGAAAGGGTCATTTGGCCGAAAGAGTCATTTGGCCGGAAGGGTCGTTTGGTCGAAAGGGTCGTTTGGTTGAAAGGGTCGTTTGGCCAAAAGGGTAATTTTGCCGAAAGGGTCATTTGGCCGAAAGGGTAATTTGGTCGAAAGGGTCGTTTGGCCGAAAGGGCCAAACTGATGACTTTTGACTTTTGGCCAATTGACCCTTTCGGCCAAAGGACCCTTTCGGCCAAATGACTCATTCGGCCAAATGACCCATTCGGCCAAATGACCCTTTCGGCCAAACGATCCTTTCGGCCAAATGACCCTTTCGGCCAAACGACCCTTTCAGCCAAATGACCCATTCGACCAAATGACCCTTTCGGCCAAACGACCCATTCGGCCTAATGACCCATTTGGCCTAATGGTCTGTTCGGTTAAACAGCTTTCGGCCTAGTGGCATTCGGCCAAATGGCTTTCGGTCGAATGGATTTCGGCCAAATAACCCTTTCCGCATTGATAAGCTATTTTATGATAAACTGCAAATAATTATATTTTTATAATTAAATATGCGCCAAAACCAAAAGGCTTTAATTTTGATTTAGGAAGTGTGACTGCACTTCAGATATTCTTATAATATGTGGGTGCAAGCATGCGGGACTTATTGTATACGACTATACTGCCGCTAACCGCAAGTCGAGCACATCTGTATATGGAGCCCCATATACAGATGTGCTCGACTTGCGGTTAGCGGCAGTATAGTTTTGGAACGCATACGTTCTTGAAACGGGCTATAGGAGTTACAATCGACCCGCGCTTCTTTGTCGTACTCGACAATCCGACTATCCCTTCTCCACCAGCGATGCCTCAACGCTTCAACTAATGTCGAATTCTTTTTTAAACCTGGGTCAGCGCCAACTCGAACCCTGAATAGAAAAGAAAAACATTTTCAGTTCCATCTGTCATTGGATATTTTGGTGTGCGTAGCATCGTGTTTGTTCTGATTCGACACATATGATCCAGGATAGTGCACTGGCAGTGCGTTGGCCTTGACTAATCAGATCATGATAAATAAAAATGTTTAAGTGCGTGAACTGTTTTTTGCGGATAGTGGGATTTACTTTTCGGCTTATACATGTTTTAAATATATTCTATAATTCCGTGTACATTTTTATACCAAGAATTCCGTGTAGAATTCATGTAAACTAGGCCGATTTTCTAGGAGATTTTCTATTCTACAAGAATTCATCTAATAAATCATATTGAAATTCCAATCACTTTTTTGTAAAAGTTTTTTTTTCTTTGGAAAACGCTCAGAAGCATGCAATAAAAATTCTCCAGGTTCCGCATTTTTTTTGCTCGCCACCCCTCCTGATAAAGGTAGCCTCACACCTCGGGAAAATTTTCCGCCGGATTTTGGGCTCCGTGCATTTTAAATGGGGCCGAGATTTTGATTTTCCATGCCCAAATCCCGAAAACATATTTAAAAATATATGCGGAAAATATCCGCGGACCGAATTCCCGAGGTGTGAAGCTACACAGATAAAAATATGTTGTGATTTTAAATGTATTTTCTTGCACATATTTGGAGCATGCAAATGAACGTAACATTCAATCGATATCACTATTATTTTAAATCGAAATAAATGTAAACGGTGCCTGCTTGTAAAATTCAATCAAATTTAATATAATATCGAATGTTAATTCGTTTGATGGGATAAGCTGCAATTTTACACGTCGTTGAATTTTCAAAATGATTTGCTGTGTACCTTACACGCAGAAAAATCTACAGTAAACTCAATTCTAGGTAAAATCAAACATGAACATCAAACATGGTTATGAACAAACATATTGTCGCAATCAAAACAAACGTAAATTATGTTTGAATCAAATATACATTTCCATTTGTTTCTATCAGCGGATTGTTTATAGCAAACATAGATATTATTGTTTTGGTTCGACCGCTCATAATATTTCTCTATCAATTCTACCAATATTCATATTCTGGTAGCATTAGACTACCAGATTTCACATACACAGATAGAAAAAGTTGTTGAAATTTACACGAAAGTAATGCACATAAAGGGAATGCCAAAAAGAGTGTAAATTTAAACAATATTTTCGCCTGAATGTAGGCAATTTCTGTGGTATTATGCCACTTTTCATAAGACTTATGCTATAGCAATTGACATAATGCTATAGAAATTGTATACATTTAGGGCGAACTTGTTGGAAAAGAACCATGTACGCCCAGAATAGTGTAATTTTCCGCGTCTTTATTTTTTACGCGCTTATTAGTTTTCATATTTTTTTTCTGTGTATGCATACGTTCGTACTTCATTTACTTACCTTTTTGTACCTAAAATCATCCTCAATAACAATTTAGAAGCATGGAAAAATATGCTTCCACTCCTTTGCTGCTTCTCTGGTGCAGTTTTCGAGTTTTTGTTAACATCTGTAAGAGAGGCTAGGGGCTCCTGACTAGTGCATGCATAATACAAACAAGAATTTTATTTTGTTTTTAAATTAAATATGTTTGATTTAAACATAGTTATCTGCTTGGAAACAAACATGAATATTTTTTATTCAAATGGAATAAAATTGTATCCGTGTAATGCTAGGAGTTCCTTCTGAAATTCCCAATCTTTCAATAGTTCAACATGGAAAACTTAACAAAGTTTTGCTCCGGAAGCTCCTTCAGGAATTCCCCCGCAGGTTTTATCCTTACATGTTCCTTGAGGAAATCCTCCGAAAGTTCCTTGAGGATTTTTTCCGGAAGTTCCTTGAATTGATCCTCCGAAGGTTTCTTCAGGATTTCCTCATAAGTTCCTCCATGAATTCTTTTGAAAGTTCCTTCAGGAATTTTTCCGGAAGCTCCACCAGGAACTCCTCCGAAAGTTCCTTCGAAAGTTCATTCAGGAATTCCTCCAGTAATTCAGCCAGAAATTTCTTCGAAAAACTTCCTGCTTCCTGGAGGAGCTTCCGTAAGAATTTCTGTGTTGGCTTCCAGTGAAACTCGTGAAACACTTCCGAAGGAATTCCTGGAGGATTTTGTGGAGAATTTCTTGGAAGCACTCCTCTAAGAATTTTCGGAAGAGCTCCTCCACTTCCAGAGGAATTCCTCAAGGAAATTCCTAGGGAATTCCTTAAAGAACTTCCGGATGAATTTCCCAAGGAACTTCCAGAGGAATCCCTCAAGGAACTTCCGGAGGAATTCCTCAAGAAACCTTCGGAGGAATTCTTCAAGGAAATTCCGGAGGAATTCTTCAAGGAAGTTCTGGAAGAATTTCTCAAAGAACTTCCAGAGAAATTACTCAAGGTACTTCCGGGGGAATTTATGTACGAAACTTGCGGAGCAATTCCTGAAGGAAATTTTGAGTAAGTTCCTGTATACCATAAGGATTTCATGGAGTTTCCAGATTAATACCTGGAGCAACTTCCAGAGAAAATCCTGGAACAGTATTCAAAGATATTCATAGAAGAATTTCCAAAGGAATTCATCTCGAAGGGATCCCTTGGAAAAATTATGGAGGAATGCCTAAAAGAAATCGCCAATGAATGCATACAAGAATTAAAGAAAGAATTACTAGAGGAACTACTGAAATAATTTCTGGCAGAATTTCCGAAGAAAATTCTGAATCGCACGAAAGAGTTTTTGGAAGAATTTCAAAAAAATATATTTTTCTGACAATTCTTAGATTTTATGAACGGGTTTCAAGGGGAATTCCCAAACTAATTCCATCCACCGACCTAATTTAGGACACAATCTGTGAGGAAAACCCTGAATGAGCTTCTGAATAACTTCCCTAACAATTATTTTTAAAAGTGAATTTAGGCAACCGTATATAACAAAATTCCCGAAAAAAAAAAGATTTTCAACCCGCATTTTACTTGAATAGACGGATAGTTTCGTTTTTCCCTTCTGCTTGATTATTTCGAACAGTCCCACCCACCCACACGAAAGAAATAAACTACCCAATGGTGAGTTCAATTCACCCAACCTCGAACATCAGAACGGAAGCTAAAATTGAGTAAATGGGGTCGAAGTAATTTGCCTTTACTCCCATGTTAAAAAAGTAGTTGCTTGAAGACGGTGAAATTGTCTCGGACGTTTCCGACGTTTTACTAATTTTCAGATCTTTGTGGATTTTGGGATGCTGCAGATCTTACACATTTTATATTATCTCTTTTTTGGCAGATTCTGTAGCTGACTCAGATTATTTCATGACCCGAACTTTTCAAAAAATCTTCAGCTATTTTTAATTCCCAAAATCCAGGTCTGTGAATTATCGCGTTTGTCATTGACACCTGCCAAGATACGTAACAACATGGTCAGTCAAAAAAATTTGTCAACTTCCAGTTTCCTGTCGCACGACCGTATCCCCACGACTTAGACTAAATCATATAAATCCTTGATGTTCCCACATTTTCAATACCCTCTAGGTTGTTTAATTGCTTTAGATTCTTAAGATATCTGCATTATCCATGCTCAACTTTTGATGATCCTTCAGAATGCTCAAATTGATACTTATAATACTTACGTAAATTATCTAGATTTTACTATCCAAGCACTATGGAGAATTCTCATACAAATGAAAGGACAATTTTTTTTTATTGTTCCTATGCAACATGTACTATGTGAAGGAACATTTTAGGACTCTGTATAACTCTTTGAATCAATATGGTCGAAACTTAGGTATGGTAGAATTAAAGTTCATTCTGAGCTTTGATCAAATTTTCAGCAAAAGCGGTTCACGGGAAACCGAGATCTATGACTCCAAAATTCCGATTCTTTTATCTAGGGTGCATAATTTTATACGATAAAATTAGACAAATTGGGAATAGTAAATGTTTCGATAAATGATCAACATTTTCCCCATAGTGCCAAGTCCTCCTTTTCCTTCTGCTTAGTCGGATCTGTTTCCTATTTCCTACGGATATCATAGATTCTGCAGGCTTTGCAGATTCATCATAAAATGCGGGACGTTTTCCGGGACGCATGGCAATGCGGGATAAGTAGGCTGAATCTGGTACTGTCCCGCATAATCCGGGACGTCAGGTCACTTTAATTTTCTTTCATATAGCATCGAGTATACGAGAATATTTCGAATATTTATCATGTTTTATGAGTTTTACCTTCCCATTGTTTTTAGGATTTTGCACAACATGTTTTTCAGCTATTATCTAAAATTTTTCATAAATATTCCTACTTTCTCCATACGATCTGGTTTTGGAACTCATTTAACAAGCATTATAGATTTTGAAAATTAAATAATTGCAATAGGAAGAGAATTAGAAAAAATTCAAATTAACAGCGACTAGCCTCGAAAAACATTAAAAAATTTCGAGCTCTCGTTTCCACTAATGTAAGCAGTTTTTTACTTTTTGAAGTAATGTGGTCTGTGACATTATTGTCCAGATCAAACCCCAAGGTATATCGTACCTGAAAATCGTTTAATTCTTAAGCCATATCTGCATGGACGTAGCCAGGATTTCGAGAAGGGGGGGGGGCAACTTTTTTCTAAATCGTAGTTTTATAGTAGTCTTATAAAAACACATGAATATTAACGCATGAAACCAAATCCAAACCAAATCGAAACAATAATGATTAAAATAATAATGGATTTGAAAATGCGTGATTTATTGCTCATCAGATATTTTTAAATAAAGTGAGAAAAATATTAACGAACTTAGTATTCAGAAAGAATATAAAATCGGCTATAACAATTATTATAAAAATCCTGCATTCTTCCATAAGTCTTGTCTTATGCATTCTTCCATAAGTTTAAGAAAACTAGAACCATACATCTGAATTTCTAAACAAATCCTCTCTGAAATAATATTTATTATAAAATAGGCAGAAAAATCAATATGCAAGCTTTCTCCAGGAATTCCTTCGACAATTGCTCCTGGCATTCTATCCGAAATTCTATCAGGGATTCTTTAGGAATGCCTCCAGCAACTTCTTCGGCAGTGTCTTCAGAAATTCCACCATAAATTTTGCCAGGAATTGATCCGAAAATTCCACCATTATTTACTCCAAGAAAATCTTCACCAATAATTCAAATAATTTCTTGCTGTTTCCCATAATTTTTAAGAATATTCCGTGGATATTCCGTAGAATTGCCAGTAAACATTCCTGAGAATTTCACGAAAAATCTTCGAATTCCTTGTGTAAATTCCATAAAATTTTCCGTGAATTGTTTCGAATAATTTCTTGTGAAAATTTCAAAGATTTCACAGAATTTCTCCAGGAATTCCACCGGAAATTTATACAGAAATTATACCGAAAATGAAATCAACAATGGAATTTTCGGAGGAATTCCTAGATTAATTCGCAATGAAATCCTGAAAGAATTCCGGTGGAAACTTCAAGATTTCCACTGGGAGATCCTCCAGGAGTTTCTCCGAAAATTCCTCCTGGAATTCTTCCAGGAGTTCCACCGGCATTTCCAATTTCTTTAGGATTTCCTTCGAGAAATAATTCCGGTAGTTCTATCGGCAGTTCCTCTGAAAATTCTTCCGGGAATTTCGGCAGAATTGGAATTTATTTAGGCTTCTTCAGGAATTTATATAGATTTTCCACCAGAAGCTCCTCTGAGAATGTCTCTGCGAGCTCCTCAGGGAGTTCTCCGGGAGGTCCTCTGATGATGATGATGATCCAGCTACAAACCCCAACAAAGGTTTCAGCTAGACGAAATTTGTCTATAAGATGAATTCTCTTGTTTCCGAGAATGCTTCTGCTAGTTTCCCCGGGGTTCCTTTGAAAATTCTCCCGGGAGTTTCTTTCTTCCAGAAAATTTCTTCGAGAGTTCTTCCGGGAATTCCACCAGCAATTCATCCGGGAGTTTCTCCGGAAATCCCTCCGGGAGTTCCAGCAGAAGCTATTCCAGGAAGTTATTCAGGCTTTTTTTCAGGAAATCATTTAGGCTTACTTCAGAAATTAAGCTGGAAATTCCTCCAGAAGTTCTTCCGATAGTTTCTCTGGGAGTTCATCCGGGAGGTCCTCTAGGAATTCTTCTAGGAGTTCCTCCTGAAATTCCTCCGGGAGTTCTTACGGGAGCTTCTCCGGCAGTTCCTCCGGGAGATCCACCAGCAGTTTCTACGAGAATCCCCCCGGGTGTTTCACCGGAAGTTTCTCCGGGTGTTTCTCTGAAAAGGAACTCCCGGAGGAATTCCCAGAGTAATTTCCGGAGGAACTCGAGGGGGATTTTCTATAGGAATTTCCGGAGAAATTATCAGAGGAATTCTCGGAGGAACTGCCGGTGGAACTTCTGAAGGAATTTATTGAAGAACTACAGGAAGAATTTCCGGTGGAAATCCTGGAGGAACTCTCGCAAGAATTCTAGAATGAACTCCCAAAGGAACTTCCGTAAGAATTCCAGGAAAAAAAAATTTAGTCAAAAATCAAACTTTCATATTTTTTTAATTTTCAGCAAAAAATTCGAAACTAATACATCACGTGAAAGAGTAATCTTTAAGAAGATCGTTAAGTAATCTTTAAGAAAAATGTAATCTTTAAGAGGAATCGACATTTTCATGAAATATCAAGCGTCATTCCAATTGCCGACTATTTCTTAGTGTATTTATAATTATCGGAACGGTCTATACTTGTCGGGTTGGAATTAAATGGAGAGTATTAAACTCGCCTTAGACAGTTGAAGACATTCAACTAAAAGAGCTTAAATAATTTTTCAGATTTTTTTGAAATTTTCAAAACATGAATGAAACACTGCTTGGGAAACCAGTGAGATTCAAACTAGAATAGTGGTCGAAAATTTGCCGGTTCCGATTGTCTTTTATGTTAAGTAATCGTACCGTCGTCGGCGGAAACAATGGGTCACTGTCCACATTCCTCAATGCACCAAACTGTTTTACGTAGCTTACGTTAGGCGGTCGTGTCTTGTAGATAACCCTTCAGATTTTTTTTTATTATTTTTGCTTTGCTGCATCGCAGCATGCGTGAAATAATGAAAATTATAGTAGGGGAACGGTTCGGCACTTCATCCCATAGCTCCTATTTCCATACCATCAAAAACAAAGCAAAGAAAAGGAATTTGGTTTACTTCTTATTTTTGTGATTTTTTTCACCAGTGAGCACGCGTGAATATATGTTCAGTGAGATGGAAAACGGAACAGTTCCCCTAAATGTTGTTGTGCATTGCTTTGATATAGAGTGGAGAGGCTTGTCCAAGGGCTTGTCTGATAAATATCAATCTTAGTCTTAGCTAATGCACACTTCGATCTAAAGCTAGGTTAAGGATAAAATGACAGAACTGGACAATTATCGGACCTTTTCCGGTAAAAAAAAATACACAACGACTGACGTGACACATGTATGTATGAAAATGGTTAATGTTTTTAAATAACAAATGGTCGGGGTTCTGCCAAATCCGAGCCGGTGACAAGCGCGGTGTCATCAGCATCAATAGACATAGCCCGCTGTCATTATTGAAACGCAGTTAAAAATATATATATAGCCCGGGACATCCTGGCTACGATCTGGCGATGCACTAAACAATAGGATGTCAAAAGGTGGCCAAATCACACCAAGCGCCAGCTAAAAATTTCCCATTTTTCTGCCTCAGCATTCGTTTAGCAGCTCTAATGTATTACAAATCGTATCAGAAATCCCTCAACCCCAAAACTAAGGATATCCTACTATAACAAATGTACGAATGAACTGATATGAAATGGTTTTCGTTTTTCTTTTAGTAACAAAATATCACAAGTTATTGAACAGTGGCAGAACCCCGACCAAATATGTGACAATGATACGAAGAAATACAAATGATTTCGCTGCTGCCTTTTGCAACCTTGCAGGATATTTTGGCGTAAGGAATACGTTATTTTTGCCTTTCTCGTATACTAAGTATACGTAAAGGCTATAATTTCACTCTAAAACCAAACTTTTGATAGAAGGCTCGGAGACCCATAGTGTTATATACCAATCGACTCAGCTCGACGAATTGAGGTGATGTCTGTTTGTGTGTATGTATGTGTGTGTGTGTGTGTGTGTATGTGTGTATGTGTACAAATTTTGTAGACACAGTTTTTAGAACTTAGCATTACCCGATTTACTCGCAACAAATTGCATTCGACGGGGAATGCGGTCCCATTGTTGAAAATTGATCGGACATTGCATTTAGGAATTATTGAAAAATCATTGTTTTTGCCCAAGGATCCTCCTCCCTTGGAAAAAAATTTCAAAAACGATTTTTTTTTCAAGAATGGTGGGAATGCATAGTAAATTAATGCAAAACGTGCAAAATGATAGAAAATATGCGATCTATTCCCCTAAAGTGCTTTTTGACCTTTCTTATGTGATTTTTTCAGTACATTTTACAATGCACGAGAAAGGCATCATCGCCGCTAGGTGGATTAATCTGGGTTTTTTTTTGTTTTTGGTAAATCTAAAGCGAAAATGTACGTATAATCGTCATACTTTTTGGTTGGGTGTTGTATAATAAAAATGACAATATTTGTATGAAATATGAATAAAAATTCAATAAAATCGATCATGCAAAGCTATTCACAAAGCTGTTATTGTTACTCGCCAAGTAATAGTGTATGTTGGGGGTGGCCCCAATTATAAAATTCAATAAGTCACCATCTTTGTTCACGCCTCTGAACAAAGTTGCAGATGTTCCACATGTTTCACACCGCCTGTCGCGTCATCGTAGTCACTATCTACGGTTCCGATTGTCTTCCAACCGTTACGGATCTATAAGACGCGATTACACAATGGAAAAGGCGAAAAGTTATGAGCTCACTCCGCTCTTTCCTCATCCGCTTAAGAAGCATGATTGGTTGCGATGTTCGCTCGCTCTATGTGTGTGCGTGTGGGCCCATATGTGTATGTCTTCATCTTAAAAAGTTTTCCTTCGCCTTGTCGTCGTCGTCGTCGTCGTCGTCGGGATGCAGCATTCCGCCCTTCCACCAACCATTCGCCAGTCGAAAGGATTTCTTTTGTTTCAGCACTCCGCTTAAATTCCCGAATGGCCTTGAATGGGAAAAACCACCGAAGAGTTTGAATCGTTTCGAACCGAGGCACATATCTTTCTGTGACTGCGGGTGCCCTTTTGCTCAACCTCTTTCGCAGATCCGCTTGGCCTCACCCGACACCAGCGATAAAAGATTCACTTCTCTCGCCATTGGACCTATCTCGTCAGACTGCTACGAAGGAAGGACCCTGGAGATTCGGAGATTTTCTAAGATTCAACTTTTGTTCCACCCGAACATTGAACGAAGCGGTGCCGCTTTTGTATGGATTTTAATCTGATACTTAGGTACTTTTTTTTTTCCTGCATTCGGAAGGGGTGCGCGAGGCTGCAGATTCTGACTGATTAAAAAAGTTTTAAATGAATTCCGGGAATCAACTTGCTGCGACTTGACGACGACTGTTGTCATGCCCGATGACATATCTCATGATCCAACTTGAATCGTGGAATCCCTTAGGAGCGCGGTGCATCTCAAGATCACGAATTTCGCTCACATCAGTTTCCGGGAGGACGCGTTTCTTCGTTAACCCCCACACGAACTGATGATGCAAGCTCATGCATTGTTAGACGTGGTAAACTTTTAGCAAGTTAGTCAAACAATCATTTCTTGCGAATGATAAATATGAATAAATAATTTGATTTGGCTGTACACGGTGGCTCAAGAAAGACAGAATACAAGACAAGTCAAAGAAAGACAGATAAGAGATGGGAAACTTTTTTTTTAGAAAAATATATAAAGCTCTTTTAGTGGAATGTATTCAACCGTCTAAGACGAATTAAGTACTCTCCATTTAATTCCACTATTTATCTATTTTTTTTTAATTCTGCTATTTCGAACATACGAATGATTTCGGAATAAGCTCCTTCAAAAGTTCCAGTATGAATCAGTTCGAAGCAGGCTTGTAAAATGTCATCTGCATGTCATTTGACTAATTCGTTCATAACTTTCTAAAGAAGCAATTTTTTTTTATAATTTTAGATGTACTCATAACGCTTGAGTAGGGCTATATTTTTGTCCAAGGGTACATTACTCTAAATATAACATATGCGGCTGGAAAGTGAAAACTCTCCAAAATGTCACGTGTCATGTCTTGTTAGACAAAGTTGTAGGCACATTTAAGCGCTATAAGTTCGCCATACCTCAGGAAGTGATAGCTAACTTCTGAAAAAAGTTCTGCGAAAATTATACAAACGAATGCAAATGACATTTTACAACACTGGTTCGAAGTAATATCTCGTAAATCTTATCGTCATTTAAAGATATGATAGTAGCCAAAAACTCCCCATAAATTGTTAAAATTTGTCATAGAATGTAAACAAAAATTTCTTTTTCCATTCATTCTGATGATGATGAAAAATCGTTTATATTTCGTGAATCAAGTGGCTTTCAATAGAATAAAATTCTAGTTACAGGCTTTACAGATTCGTATTTCGACCTGAACAGTAAGATCGTCTCAAGTGTCTCGTACCGCAGTAACCCGTAAAATGGCGAATGATAACTCTCGGGTACTTATTCAAAAGGACGTATGTGATTTTGTAAACAAAGATTCAAACGTCGATTTGTCCAATCTGATGGCTCTCCCACGCAAACCATCACTACAGACAGGCAGGGGAAGCCTTCGGCTACCTGTTAGTGGTGTTGGTTTGCGTGGGAGTGTCATTGGATTGGACAAATCGACGTTTGAATCTTTGTTTACAAAATCACATACGTCCTTTTGAATAAGTACCCGAGAACTGGTTTTGGTTTCGCAATAAATCGAGTTTGTTTTGAAAACATTGTAGTCAAATAACCTTTCAACTAAATCACGCCTAATTGAATTATATTTTATTAATCTATTTTTCAGATTATCTTCGACAAGTTCACCGTTGGCCGTTTCGACGAAGGTCTTATCGACCCGGACGCGGACTCAAACGATGCAGGCCTGACTAGTGGCGGTGATCTTCCCGGCTGTCCTGAAGGCTTCATGCAGGTAAAGTATTTTCTGTACGTAGTATTAGGAATTGATTTTGGTTGAAGAATTTAGCTTTTGTCTGTTTTTTTTTGTTCGCGTGCGAAGAAAAACGTTTAACGCGCTGATTGGAACTTTACATTGGCTTTGTGTTCCAAAAGGACTTCAGTTCCACATTTTTGCTGTAGAAAAGGCCATATCGATCCTAACATTGTAGAGAAAAAGAAATGGGAATTAACTTTATTCACGAACGGAGGTTTCACTGAAAAATAGTCAACCGGTCGTGGTGTCTATCCTTACTTGACTTAACAAACGCAAGCCGCACTACCGCCGCACCCCGCAATGCAAAAAAGTTAAGCCAAACGGTAATAAATAGCTGCGAGATTCATGACCACACAGAATAAGGATGTGAGATAGAAAGATTCAGATATAATATGATAGAATAATAACTCTAGACATTTCAGCGATAGATGCTGTCTTTAAGATAACACTTTTCACAAACGACTGCGAACGTTAGCTTGCATGCTTATACAAATTAAGTATCTTTTTGGCATGCAACAATCGTGGACACTAAGCAATATTTTTAATGAAATTCATTCGATAACGATTTGTTTTAAGAAGCCGTACTTTTATAACGTAATGGATTTTTCTGGGTTTTCAACTCCCGCTCCCATTTTACATTGTATTGAATCCACGATCAAGACTTTCTTCACCCAAAATACCTTTATGTTATTGGTGTACTGGTGTAACTGATTTGGGGACAATTTCTGTGGCAATATCAGTGACAATTACTATTTTCAATTATCACTCTGATGCATAACACTGAAATCCGTTATAAACGAACATACTAATTGAAGACCCTTGACCCTGGGACCCTTGAGAAAGGCCAAAACCAATCGGCCGAAACGATGGGAACGTATATAAATAATCGTTCTTAATTCAACAGACTGAGCAAGCCAAAATTTAAATAAGTGAAGCAAATCCAGTCGGTAACGCCATTACTAATTGAAAAGTTTGCAAATTTATATTAACTTTGAGGAAGGCTTTACAATACGGGAATGGCTTATGTTTTCCTTCATACGAATTATCATGTAAATGCTGGAGCTCATGGGCCTATATTTATTCATTTAATAAAGCTATAGAATTTGCATTTATGTAGTCCCAACAAGTGTTGCAAAATGGTGTGTTGACATCAACTATGGAGCGCTCTAAGGAATATTTCAGCTCAAATCGTGGCCAAAAGTCAAAAGCAATATTTTTGATATTGCCATATTATTTTTCGTTTTTGTACTCTCAAATAGTAATACTAAGTTGTTAAGGGATTTTGGGACTGACTGCCAAATCATCACCATAATTTACATGCTAGTTTTATTGCAGATGTGCATTAAAAAATGTTCATGTTTCATCGTGTTTCCAGGATTTTTATTAATTTTTAAGATGAAAACCAATATGGGTGCCAACAATGAGGATATGTAGAACGTCTTCAATCATGATTCGATCTGAAATTGTTTTCAGTTGATCCATAATAATGATATTTATTGCTAGCTTCTCTACCTTTTTTTTACAATAATATGTTTTACAAAATTAAACTTTTGATTAGGTTTCAAACCCGATCAAGCAACAATATTGTCAGCGTTGGACAGATTGAAGTTTCCTCAATAAGCTCCACGAAAAACATTTCACGTATCGTTAGTTGTTTTTATTTTGAAATAGTGAAGTTTGCTAAAAAAAGCTTGGTGAAAAAATTTAATATTTATGATTTTGAGCGACAAAGCTCACATAAGTGTTTAGCTTCCAAAGAAGAGTTGGACGTTGATGAACACACCGATCCATAACATTTTTCGGATGTAACAGGTTGTTAAGAAATAAAGCGGTTAAGGTGCAACGAATTTATCGATCGACTCCATTGATTGTAATATCAATATATTATCCAGGGACTTTAACATTATCCGATGACAAATTTATATAGTCGAAGTGAACAAACGAAGCACATCTTTTCGGAAAACTTTACAAGTAATAATTAAAGAATTGAGACTAAAATAAAAATCATATTCATTGGCGGAGTCAGAGGAGGACACCACTCATCGCTAGCACGTTGTGGCTCCCAAAGGCTGCGTTCTTACGCCAAGTGGTGCTCTACCTAATAACAATAACTGACGCCGCCAGTGGTCCTACTTCACTACTTGTTTAATACAAAGAGTACAAAAACAAACATAAAACACGCTTTGCTGTTTATTAAATGAATTTACAGTTGACAAAATGATTGACATAGTTTTGGCCACGCTTTCACACTGCGTACTCCTATGTGGAGCGTCCGATATAGTTCAATCCAATCTCACACTTTCCTGAGTCGACCGATGACAAGACCATCAGCCAGAGTGATAAGCTACGTCTCAAAGGGTCTCTCTATCAGGAGGGGCGGCTCAAACAGCGTCTGCCTGGTATCCAGTGGCTGATTAACGAATTAACGGATTGAATCTCGTCAGCAAAACGATGTAGGTAAAGCGGCAAGTTAGCTTACTGAAGCCTTTCAAATACCACGAAAAATGGAGAAAGAAGAAAAAGAGGACGTTATTTTTGGCAACAATTTTTGA
This sequence comes from Armigeres subalbatus, assembly GCF_024139115.2. Lineage (NCBI taxonomy): Eukaryota > Metazoa > Arthropoda > Insecta > Diptera > Culicidae > Armigeres > Armigeres subalbatus. The sequence goes on along the minus strand of NC_085140.1, from coordinate 52,117,457 downwards.
TTTTTTGAAAATAAGCCACTTGGGCCTGCTTAGAAACTCGATACCTGGATTGACTCAGGATTAAGTCCAGTAGCGTAGGATCATCGAGGGGATGTAGTATACCAAGTATCAACTAAATCCTAAAAACTAGACCTGTGCGCCGATTGAAAATTAAACGCCGGCGGCGTGATAGATCATTTTTGGCAAGCGGCGGTGGCGTGGCGGCGTCATGCCGTTGATAATCGGCGGTGGCGGCGCGACGGCGTGAGCCTATTTCAAGAAATAGAGATTTTCCGCAATTCTTCCACAAATTCCTCCGTAAATTCCATCAGGAAGTGCTCTGAAAGCTGCTCCAGGAAATGCTCCGAAAGTTCCTTCAGGAATTCCTCAGGAAGATCCTCTAGGAGTTCCGCCGGAAGTTCATCCGAAAGTTTCTCCAGGAATCTCTCCGGAAATTATTCCAGGAGTTTCTCCGAAAGTTAGTCTTAGAGCTCCTCCGGAATTTGCTTCAGAAGTTCCTCCAGGAGTTCCATCGGAAAATCCTCCAGGTGTTCATCTGGAAGTTCCTTCGGAAGTTCCTCCAGGAGTTGCTCCAGAAGTTCTTCAATGAGTTCTTACGGATGTTCTCCAGGAGTTCCTCCGGAAGTTCCTCCAGACTTCATTCCAGGAGTTACTCCGGAAGTTTCTTCGGAAGATCCTCCAAGAGTTCCTACGGAAGTTTCTCTAGGAGTTCCTCCGGAAGATACTCCAGGAGTTCCTACGGAAGTTTCTCTACGAGTTCCTCCGAAAGATCCTCCAGGAGTTCCTCCGGAAGTTCCTCCAAGAGTTCCTCCGGAAGTTCCTCCAATAGTTCCTCCGGAAATTTCTCCAAGAGTTCCTCCGGAAATTCCCCCAACAGTTCCTCCGGAAGTTCCTACAGGAGTTCCAGCGAAAGTTCCTAAAGAAGATCCTGCAGAAGTTCCATCGAAAGTTCCTGCAGGAGTTTTTTCGGAAGTTCTTCCATGAATTTCTCCGGAAGTTATTCCAGGAGTTCCTTCGGAAGTTCCTACACAGGTTGAGCCGGAAGTTTTTCCAGGAGTTCTTCCGGAAGTTCCCCCAGGAGTTCTTCCGGAAGTTATTCCAGGAGTTCTTCAGGAAGTTCTTCCAGGAGTCCTCCTGGTGTTCCTCCTGGTGTTCCTCCGGAAGTTCTTCCAGAAGTTCTTCCAGAAGATCCTCCAGAAAATCCTCCGGGAGTTTCTTTAAGAATTCCTTTCCATGAGTTCTTCCGGAAGTTATTCAGGGATTTCTTCCGGAAGTTATTCCAGGAGTTCTTCAGGAAGTTCCTCCAGGAGTTCCTCCCGGAGTTTCTCCAAGAATTCCTCCGGAAGCTCCTCCACGAGTTCCTCCAAGAGTTCCTCCAGAAGTTCCTACGAAAGTTCCTCCATGAGTTTCTGCAGCAGTTCCTCCAGAGGTTCCTCCAGAAGTTCCTTCAGAAATTCCTATAGAAGTTAATCCGGAAGTTTTTCCATGAATTCTTTCGGAAGTTCCTCCAGGAGTTCTTCCAGAAGTTATTCCAGGAGTTCTTCAGGAAGTTCCTCCAGTAGATCCTCTGGAAGATCCTCCAGAATTCCTTCGGAAGTTCCTCTAGAAAATCCCCAAGAAGTGTTGTAACTTCTTAAATAATTACTCATAGAATTTCTCCGGAAATTCTTACTAAAGTAAGGCTTGTTCGCCACAAAATCTGAATGACTCAAAGCACGTATAACTTTTGAAATATCTCATCAACGAGTGAAATGTATCTGTACTATCAGAAAAAAAAAAATTTTCTTTAGTATTGCAAGTACTTATATTATTACAGGTTCGAAAATCAAGTGTGTGTAGCCGCAATTATAATCCTGGCCTTTTGATCCCGGAACGTGCTGAAAAGCAATTGTTTTCATTTAAGCACTGTTCATAGCATCTTGCAGTAGTCTGATGTTTATTTGACAACATCTAGGACGCGATTGAAGTGGAAGAAAACCGTATTTGGGGAACCACTTTGAAGTTGGGAAGTGTAGCAAATACTACAGAGGAGACCAGATCTTTCAACATGAACTGTTTCTCAAAAAAAAAATAAAATGTCACTAACTCTCGTGCATACATCCTAGCATCGACAAGGAATTTAGTCATTTGAAGTAAAACCTGCACCGAAATAAACTGACTAGATCTTTTTTTATTTCTAATGTTATGTGTCTTGATTTTGTCGTGAACAAGCCTTACCTCAAAAAACTCCTCCAAGCACTCCATAAATCTCTTCGCAAACTCTACAGAAATTGCCACGAGGACTCTTTAGACTCTTTAGGATTTATATATTCAGACTAAGGCCGAAGAGGTTATAGGCGGTATATAAGAGTCTTCTCCATTCGGCTCGGTCCATGGCTACACGTCGCAAAACACGCAGTCTACGGAGGGTCCGCAAGTCATCTTCCACCTGATCGATCCACCTTGCCCGCTGCGCACCTCGCCTTCTTGTGCCCGTCGGATCGTTATTGAGAACCATTCTCACCGGGTTACTGTCCGACATTCTGGCTACGTGCCCGGCCCACCGCAGTCGTCCGATTTTCGCGGTGTGAACGATGGATGGTTCTCCCAACAGCTGATGCAATTCGTAGTTCATTCGCCTCCTCCACGTACCGTCCGCCATCTGCACCCTACGATAGATGGTACGCAGCACTTTCCTTTCGGAAACTCCCAGTGCGCGTTGGTCCTCCACGAGCATCGTCCAGGTCTCGTGTCCGTAGAGGACTACCGGTCTAATTAGAGTAATGTAGATTGTCAGTTTGGTACGGCGGCGAACTCTATTCGATCGGAGCGTCTTGCGGAGTCAAAAGTCCGTACGCTTTCAAGCCACTATGCGTCTCAGAATTTCTCTGCTGGTGTCATTTTCGGCAGTCACCAGTGAGCCCAAGTACACAAATTCTTCTACCACCTCGATTTCGTCACCACCGATGCAAACTCGCGGTGGGTGGCTCACATTGTCTTCTCTTGAACCTCTTCCTATCATGTACTTCGTCTTCGACGTGTTGATGACTAGTCCGATCCGCTTAGCTTCCCTCTTCAGTCTGATGTAGGCTTCCTCCATCTTCTCAAAGTTACGTGCCATAATATCTATGTCGTCGGCGAAACCAAATAGCTGGACGGACTTATTGAAAATTGTACCACTCGTGTTAATCCCTGCTCTTCGTATTACCCCTTCCAAAGCGATGTTGAATAGCAAACACGAAAGACCATCACCTTGCCGTAACCCTCTGCGGGTTTCGAAGGGACTCGAGAATGCCCCTGAAACTCGAACTACGCACATCACCCGATCCATCGTCGCTTTGATCAACCGTGTCAGTTTATCCGGAAAACAGTGTTCGTGCATTAGCTGCCATAGCTGGTCCCGATCGATTGTATCATATGCGGCTTTGAGGTCGAAGAATAGATGATGTGTGGGCACGTTGTATTCGCGGCATTTCTGCAGTACTTGGCGAATGGCGAACACCTGGTCCGTGGTGGAGCGTTCGCCCATAAAACCCGCCTGGTACTGCCCACGAACTCCCTTGCAGTTGGTGCTAGTCGACGGCATAAAATTTGGGAGAGTACCTTGTAGGCGGCGTTCAGCAATGTGATTGCGCGGTAGTTGCTACAATCCAGCTTATCGCCCTTTTGTAGATGGGACACGACACCTTCCATCCACTCCTGCGGCAAAACTTCCTCCTCCCAAATCTTGGTAATGACCCAGTGCAGCGCTCTAGCCAGTGCCTCACCACCGTGTTTAAATAGCTCTCCTGGTAGTTTGTCAACCCCAGGGGCTTTGTTGTTCTTTAGCCGGCCAATCTCCTCCTGGATTTCCTGGAGATCCGGAGCCGGTAGAATTATGTCCTGCGCGCGTTCTCCCAGGTCCATCACCATACCGCCATCTTCGTCTGCCACATCGCCATTCAGGTGTTCTTCGTAGTGCTGCCGCCACCTTTGGATCACCTCACGCTCGTTCGTAAGAAGGTTCCCGTTTATGTCCTTACACATATCAGGCTGTGGCACGTGGCCCTTACGTGAACGGTTTAACTTCTCATAGAACTTTCGTGTGTTATTAGCGCGGTACAGTTGCTCCGTTTCTTCACGGTCTCGATCTTCCTGCTGGCGCTTTTCCTCCGGAAAATCGAGTTTTGTCTGTTCCGCGCCTGTTTATATCGTGCCTCGTTCGCCCTCGTGCGGTGTTGCAGCAATCTCGCCCATGCTGCATTCTTCTCTTCCACTAACTGCTCACATTCGCCGTCATACCAGTCGTTTCTCTGATCCGGGGGCACCGTGCCAAGTGCAGCGGTTGCGGTGCTACCAATGGCGGATCGAATATCTCTCCAGCTATCTTCAAGAGATGCTGCGCCTAGCTGCTCTTCCGTTGGAAGTGCTACTTCCAGCTGCTGCGCGTATTCTTGGGCTAGTCTACCGTCTTGTAGCCGCCCAATGTTAAGCCGCGGCGTCCGACTTCGACCACATGTCGATTAGGAATACAGTACTGACCCGATTTTCTAACTTCCGATTTTGTCTTTCCTCGATTTTGCTTACCCCCGATTTCATCATGTTTTCGACCCGATTTTATCATGCCCGATTTTTTTACGTTTTCGATCCTATTTTGTCACCCCAAAAAAAATTGTCATTCTTTTTTATTTTCGTAAATAATACCAAAAACAACATTGATTTTCATGAAATAACTTTCACCGCCTGTAGTTTATTACGAACGACTTCTGAGTACCTGGGAAATATTCTGTAAGCAATTTCGACAAGAAATAACGGGTACCGTTCACGCATTTTGCCTTTCCAAGGCATAAAATGATTCATATTTGTGGAATGAATTAAAAAAAATGAAAATATTTTTTTCCAATTTTGTCACATACCCTGTTTCATCATCCCAAAATTCCCCAGGGGGGAGACAAAATCGGGATATTACTGTATATGGATTATATTGTGGGTTTTTAGGAATGAATGGTTGCCTTGGAAGGAATGGATTATATTGTGGTCTCGAAATTTGTCTAATCATGTGTTGTGAAGGTAGTGGTTGAAAATATTGTGGTGTGAATGTAGTTGGTATTCTGGGTGGTATTTTTGGTGGTATTTTTTGTTGCTGATACTGTGGGTGTTGTGAAAAGATGGGAGTGTCGGTTTTTAATTTTGTGTAGTTTTTCCTGAATTCCGCATTAATAAATACGTTACAATAATTGTAAGCTTGGGCTAATGATTCTGCCCTGTAATTTTTTAGGAATTTACCCATATCTCCGTCTAAACCTCGTATGAAAGCATCCATCGCCTTTTCATTGTACATTTCAATAATGGATTTCGAGGCTTCGGGGTGATTATAACGACTATCACTCTTGACGTGATTAGCTATATGGGATAGTATAGCACTCACTTCGTTGTAGTATTTCTCAAGATCCTTGCCTCTCTGTTGTACACTCATTAATTGACAGTCCAAAGTTGCCAAATCTCGCTTTTCTCCATAATAAGTTAATAAGGTATTTTTTATCATAAGCCAATTTAAGTTAACATTCGAGGAGACCCGTTAGGAGGCGTTATTCGCCTCTCCTCTTACTTTCCTTCTTATGGTTCTGCACACTATGTGAAACTTATTAAATTGGTTGATAGAACCATTTGTTTTAGGTCGATATAAGTTCACTAATTTTTCCGCATCGTCAAGCCAAACATGTAATTCACTTGGCTCGCCGTTAAAAGTTGGAAGAGCTTTGACCAGATCGGGTATGTCTTCTATGGCTTCGGGATCAACTGGTTGATTATTTTGATCCACCAAATATAGTGGGGGATCAGAATAGTCAGGGTGGGTTGGTGTTGCAGTAGTTATTGCAGTTTCAATAGCCAAAAGTCTGGTTAATATTGAATTTATTTGTTCCTCAGCCATTTGGAATTTATTATGTTATTTAAAAATAATTTGGGGCTTTTTAGATAAAAGATAACGCAAACACTTCAATAAAACTTTGATTGATTTAATTTATTTGATAATACACTTCAAGTAATTGATAAAACACTTTTCACTTTTATTTTCTTACCTTGCTGAAATTAGAATTTTTATTAGTAATACTTACAAAACAAACTTAAGCATAGCCCTCAATGCTGTTTCGCCGAGAGCGCAAATATTCTATCCTTTTTCAGAGAATATTTTGATTTTCCTTCGGATCCTTATCCAGTATCGGTTGGATTCCTTTCAGGTAGAGACCAGACACGAGTCTCCAACTCTCCCAGTGTAGGCGGCAAAATCCCGTTTTTCCTGCTGGTGACTAGGGGGCCTTTCCTCACGGCTGCTGCTGATGCGGCGGTCAAGTTGAAGTTTAAATTGTTCTCGATGTTTTATCACTCGCGACACAATAAATTACTCGCGCTGGTCCGTATTCGGGCGCCAGTTAAACTTTTTGCTTGCGCAAAAGATTTTTTAAAAACTAAAACTAAAACTAAAATTAAAATTAAAACGACTACATGCTATGATGGTTAAAATCGAACTGCTTGCGATTTATTGTTGATTTCTCTATTTATAATTGACAATTTTGTTTGTGTTTTAAATTGAAATAAGAACTGTGTGAGATACCGGTCAAAGGCATGCGGGCAGCGGCTGGATGTTTTGACTAGCTGATGTGCAGCAGAAACGGCTGATGTGTAGCAGGAACGGCGCATGATAACTGGTATACGTCTTCGCGAGAGTTGTAGCAAAAGTTCTCCTGAAAAACTTTGTTGAATACACCAAGTTCGTAACTTCATTACTTTTAAAGATTTATTGCTCTTTATGTCAACTAGTTTTGAACATGTTCGATGTACAAACATACAATCATATGGAGACGCTTAATGCATTGGTTCATCAACTCCTTGTGATGAATGATTGATTTCTACCTTGCATAGTAGGAAATGGTTTTGATATAACACTTCTTACATTCGCTTACAATTCTACAGTTTAGGCATTAATTTAAAGTTCATTACTTGTACTTTGATATGCCCGTTGTCAAGTAGCAATTAAATCAAATACGACTTAAAAACCCAATAAAACTGTTCTAATTCTTTTATTTTTTAAGTTTTCATCACAATAGCCACTAAACTGCGTAATTTCATATTATCTAAAACTTCCTATAACATGCAAAAAATGTTGATTAGAAAATGAAAAAGATATGATAAAAAACCATTATGAAGGGGTTGTCAGCATAAAACGAAAAAAGTCTCCAAAAGTAACGGAACTACGAACTTGATGCCTTCGACAAAGTTTTTCAGGAGAACTTTTGCTGCAACTTTAACTACAACTAACTAATCTTTAACCGATGACGCAGAATCTTGTTCTATTGTTTTCTTTTCAAAATTGGCCAGATCGGACTATGGGATCGGAAAATATGGCCAAAATACAATTGTTTACAAAAAAATCAATGAAAATTTGTCACTCATTTTTCAGGCACTTATCTTTAACCGATTTGCTTGCAACAAGTTGCATTTGACGCAGAATTCTGATCCATTATTTCCTATTGAAAAAATTGGCCAATCGGACCATGGGCTCGGAAGTTATGGACAAAATACAATTTTTCATTTGATCTTTGAAAATATTCTTATTCACGTGTTGTAGACACCCTCATGCTTATCCACCAGTGTTGATTATGCCCTTAAACATCGCTGTAGTGTAATTGTACATCTTCTTCTTAAGAATTTATAAATTTATGACTTTCAAATGATTTTGAAAATATATTCCGAAACATGTTGCATATGCGAATGAATTATGCGAATCGAAACATTTCAGCTTGCCTTGTTATAAGTATATTGAATCCAAAGCGCCAACTTTCTCCTTATATTTATAATCCAGCATCAAACATAATTTCCTTCACTGACACCATTAAACTTCAACCTATATCTCATTTGCTTTTGCTTCCAGCTCAGCGAACTGGGTCGCCCGTTTACCGGTGGCTCCTGGTGCGGCAAGGCGTCCGGCCATCAGCTCTACTTTAGCGAAACGGCAACGGTGACAGCATCTGTCAAGGTAAGCTTACGCACCGGTCCCTCCTTGCTGTGCTGTGTGCTGCTTCTGTGCACCTTCCCTGGAAGGAAACGAATGAATAAATAGTTAGCTATCTGAATAAACATGGCCCATATTATCTGCTGGGTGATGAATTAGGTGATTGTAGACCTGCGCCGGGTCGAGATGAATGTCGTCGGCGGATAATAGTGGAAGTATCTGTAATTCCATAGTTTCGCTAAATTCCCTCAGGGATTAACCCTCCTTGTGGAGAGCAACACAGAACAGGTGGGACATCCATGAGCTTGCAAACAAATCCACCAGAAACTGCAGCATCACTCCGGTGAGCTCTTGGGTTTCCTTTCCTCGTGGATTGATGGTAAGTCGGAAATAAGAGATCTGGCATTATCACCGCCCCTGCTATCATCATCATCATGTAGACAGTGGCGGTGATGGTGCGTAACAGGGCTGGATTTCCAGATTTAGGACCGGATGTGAAGAAATTTGTCCTTAATTTGGATATTCGGTTAATGTATTCCGGATTAGAACACAATACGTCGAATTAGAATGGATGTGATCAACACGTTTGTAGACGCATAGGCCTGAGCCTTCAGTTTAGGAATATTAAATTATTAATCTAAATAAATTGATATAAGTTAAATTGTCCTTTTTCATAAATTTAACTTTTTAGTAATGAGAGTAATGAGTAATAGTAACAAGTACGTATTTTTCATGGAATTATTCCACTTGAGAATATGGGTAGTCAAAAAGGAAGGGTCTTGCATGCTAAATCCAATCCTGTGCGAACAATGTAGTATCCCCGACAGTAATCTAGTGGAAATATACGTTTTCATTATCTTTGTCGCACGGGCGAGAAGACGACGGTGACAATATTGTGCCGCTATAGCGACATTTACGTCAGCGGCGATGCGATGATGTGACTGGGAAAAGGACCTCCGCAATTCAATGCACAACAACTGCGCTGATGTCCTATGGTTGAGCTATGGCGTGAGCCTCGTTGTTTCGCCATCAGCCGGTTTGATAAGCTCCAACCAGCTGACTATCCCGTCCAAGGCTCTATCATCATATCACTGCTTAACAGATGATGAGCATCATCAACGTACCGTGTGGAGTCTTATTCCGTGCTGTCATGTTGATCTTCCAATAGTAAAAGATTCTTTTTTCTGGTTTTTGCAGCACGCATGTATCATACTTATCCATCGTACTTTTAAAAAAATCTGATTCGTACCCGAATGTCTCTTGATCGTTTTCGTAAATATGAACCCATCCGAAATGTGATTGAAAGCGGTTCCTGAATGGTGAGAGTACCCGAGATGGATGAGAGAGATGGCGCGTTGGTTCTTTATTTTCCCTGATCCTGGACAAGCTTCCCTCGTCTAAATGTGCAAGTGACGGTGTTGGTATTTCGAACTGATGATGGAGCTGATTCTTAAATGGGGTGCTCGTTCGCTGAGAAGTGAAATTGGGTTTGGTGACAAAAATGGGATGGACGAAAAAAACACAAAACAAGGTAGTCGAACAGCTGCGTCGAATGGCAGACAGATGTCAATTTATTTCTGATCCCGTTGAGATGTGAAATTGAAATAGAGGAAGCGAAATGATGTTTGTCTACTTGGAATGCCGGTCGGATGTTGAGCTTCTTTTGCTCCGGGTGCGAAATTTTCGAGAAAATGGAAAAGTGATGACACACTTGAGTACACGTTGTTCATAAAATTATGATCTTCATCACCTAAAAGGGTTCTCGGAAATATCTGTCCTTTTTCATCCGTATTGTTTTGTTCCCTCCTCTTTTTTCTTCTGCTATCACGTTCAACCATGAATTTGATTTGTTTCATAATTACTTATTTGTCAATTGAATTACTGAAGTGTCATTTGAAGACTTTCAATGAATTATAGTGACAGATTTAATTGAAATTTGAAATTTCGTATTTCGAGTTTTATGTAAAGTCAATCATATTTTGGCTTTGACGACACTGAAGACGGACGTATGTACGTACTTTAAATCGAAATACAGTTTTTGTCAGTTCTGATTCCATTTGAGACAAATTCTAATGACTTCTTATTTCTTAATATGATCATCTTTAGTGCATTTCCTTTCACTCGAAAAGTCGAGGCAAGCTCAAAACACTGATGACTGTCCTTCAATAGAAAGCATTTATCTTAACATATTCAGAATGGGAAATCTGATACTAACCGCATGGTTCTGTGAACCCCAGACGAAAATTATATTACTATATGCAACATTCGGAAATCCTCTGCAGATCCCCACATTCAGCTGAAAAACCACTGAACCAACCGGCGAGTCGAGTAGGTAGACAGTATTTCCCAATTGGTGCACGGGATTGCAAATCATACTGCAACAAGATTATCTTTTACTGCATCATCATGAATGCATGCGGAGCGAGGAAACGCCCCAGAGATAGGAACGTCCGAGCCGACGACGAGCTCGGTCGGACAACCACCGGAATGGACAACACAAAAAAGTACACATATAGGTGCAATTTTCCTCCACGCCAATCCGATTTCGCTTATAAATGCGGCAGTAGTGGAATGGGGTGGGTGGCAGAAGAATTACCGGCTGCGGTACAACAAATGAGAAAGCTCAGCATATTCGCCCGGATATGAATGAATAAATGAATGATTGAGAGAATTGGTGCGAATCCACACCGTCTCACCGATGGGACGGCAAACCGGACTGGTGGAACGTGCTCAGAATGCGGACCATTCTGTATACGAATTTTCCGAAATCATCATCAAACTGGTGCTTAAGCCGCTGCACCGATGCGATCCACCGTCGGTCCTAGGAGGCGCGAAAACAGCCACGACGACAATGCACTGTGACCGACAGCCCGGGAAATCTCCCGGTTTTTGTTTTTTATTATTTTCAAAATGTTATTGTTGTAAAAATGGATGTAAAATATCAACAATGTATTTTAAAAACAAAGTTCGATATACGGCCGACGTGCTTCAGCTAATTTTGTTGTAAGAGGAACATGCGATACCCGAGCAAAGCTTGAGAGCAAATCGATATATATATTTTTTTTGATGTTGTGAAATCGCCGATTATGATTACTTAATTTGATATCTTTTTGGTCGTTTTCACAGTTAAAATAACAAAACGAATAGCAGAAAAATCTTACTGTGACAGCAATTCTAAAACTATTCTTGCTATCGATGAGAGCAAATCTAAAACTAATATTGATATTGATTTTCTGTAACAAAATGTGGGCACATGTTATGGTTTGATGTCATATCATATCAGAAATTTACTGCAAAATGAAAACAAAATATGTAATCAATCATGAGTATTCATATTTGAAAACAAATTGTGATATCAATACGATGTCAAAATCGAAATATGTTTTCTATATGTTCTCATTATGTGTTCAGATATTGCTCGGGTATCTACTTGAACCGTTTGTTTGAGAAACTGCATATGTAACATTTTTGGCCAAAATGAGATTTTTATATATTCTGAATCCTCGTCCAAAAATACGTATTCTGGCAAAAAATACGAAAAATAAATTTTTGTTCAGGAATGTATGAAAATTTTTTCGTTTGTTTGAGAAACTACATATGTCCACGTACTTTGAAGAGCAATTGTGGAGTACTGCTTACATTTTTTGCACAAAAAGTGCCCCAGGGTGTTGAGTTTTACCAAAAAATATTGATCTGTATCGAAGAAATCGAAAGAATCGGTGCAAATTTGTTCAAAAACAGTTTTTTGTTGTTTTCTCGAAATAGTGTAAAATGGACTTATGCAGTTTCTCAAACAAATGATTCACTTAAAGTATGGATTACTTTTCATCCCGCATGAAAATCTGAGATTTTGGTGGGAAATTTTGAAATAAATGTCCAGGTGATTGTATTATGCTCAGGGATTGAACCCAAAAGAGCATGAGCATGAGCATGATTGACCGCCCACGGTTGCTACTCCGTTATTGCCAGGTCAGCTGTAATTACACAGAGAACCAACAGATGAAGTTTGGGACTAACATCATCTTCAATGTGTAAGAACTGGTGACCAAAAATAAGCAATACCAGCGCCGGCCGTGTCCGAATGCAGGTCAATTAAGGAATGGGTAGGAAAATGTTGACATGATACTCGCTTTGATAGAAGCCGACGAGTCATCTGCACTTCCACGAGAAATCACTGGGATGTTGGATATATGGGGTAGGTATTGTGGCAGGGTTCGTTTTGGTAAACGGTATGCCGTGTATAGCGTGTATTTTGATCAATTCAAAACATAATCGAACGAGCACTAATTATTTTAATTACCAACCGCACTAGGCAGAACAAAATTGTCGATGACCAGCCGATCTCTCTGCTAACCGCACAAAGCAGAACAACATTTTCGATGACCGGCCGATCGTTCTGCTTACTGACGCGAACTGAATCTTCACTTTTTTAATTAATTTACTCACCCGCACAAAAAAGAACAACATTTCGATGATCGGGCGATCGTTCTGCTAACCGCACAAAGCAGAACAAATGATGTGATGACCGGCCGATCGTTCTGCCTACTAAATAAATCACGACTGTATGTGACCTCTGAATGCTGAACTTGAAAACACGCCCCAGAGACGTTCAAGTATCTAGGAGTATCAAACCCCCTGTCGGAATTGAGTGAAAAAGTAGATCATGTTTGTTTGTTACTACATGAAAGTGTGAAAATAATGATCATAGAGCACAAAGTACATACACCCGATTCTGTTTTTACACGGATTTTTTTTACACGGCCGTGTAAAAAAAATCCCATGCAAAATTTTTGCAAAGTTGCTCCATTTTGCATGATTTGTCGAGAAATCATAAAACCCTTTTTACACGGATTTTCAAATTTTGAGCTGAAAACTTTTTTCACACGGAACGCATCCCCCGTGTAAAAAAAAGAATCGGGTGTATGTGGAAACTGATTTAAATGTTCGAAAAAGTGTTCAATGATGTTTTGACTAGTGAAAGAAACCTGATTACAACAGAAACATAAATTCAATAAATCCTAAAAAAAATATGTTTTATCACTTCAAACTTATGAGACTTAACACATATCAACGATTTCACACAATACTGGCAAATATACTGGTATAAAGATTAACCTGTCAAAATCCAGGTCAGAATCCACAATACAACAAAAGTTATGTGTATTTCAAAATTAATGTTTTTTTGGACATTTCTTGGAAATTTTGATTTTTTAGATTTTCTTGCTGAAACACATAAAACTAATACATTTGTATGAACACATGCAGAGAGAGAGAGAGCCGAATAATTCAAAACAATTACTAAAATATGAAATTTTCTTGTTTTAGTCCAAAATTAAAAACTTCATTTCTGAAAATTTGCCAATATTGAGTCGTGTCTGCATTTCATGAAACTGTCGATATGTTGCAGAGCTTGCTAACTAGCAATTGTAGACCTATTTCACTTAAGACCATTGCCAGTTAAACAAACGAGCGATTGAAAGTGAAACAATCGCTATTAAAAAATAAAAAAAAAAAATCTAGAAAAATGCTGCCTGGAGGTCCTTCAGTGTGAAAGCCCATCACCACTCTCTGGCCAACAATTCGTTGTCTGAACTCCGCCAACAACAAAGTCACCGCGCTAAATGATTGAAATTTTGTTGTCATTTAGTATAAGTCACTGCAACCAGCGTTACAAATCTGCTACCAGTGATATTACTGACTTCAGGTGGTATCAGTTACACGATGAATCGATACTCATCAATACAAGAAATCAAGGATGTCATCGATCAATCGGTAGCCTGCCAGTCTCAGACGCCCGACATGGAAGCGCGATGCATGGCGGACCCCTGGTACTAGGGCCCTCCACAACTCTGCCCAACTGTTCTTTGTTTGTTTGAATAGTTAGGCAGAGCTGCGGAAAACCCTACACCAGAAGTCCACCACATCACACCTCCAAACCAGGCACCCGAAACCGACAAACCACCAAATGACCGATGACATCCCTGACCTCCTGCCGATAAACCGATCCATCGCATAACTAATACCACCTGAAGCCGATGGGCTCTAAAGACGCATAAAGCTGACTGTCAGTCTAGATTGATAGCCCAAACCGTACATAGCGCCTTTTCTAATCTATACCGTTTAGAACATCCGCTAAATTAGTATAGTTAGGAGAGAATCTGTATGTTATATGTAAAGGAAGGAAACAAATTCTTAGCGTTAAATTAGATGGATCTTACTTGAATAAATTGATGATGTTGAAGGCTTGAGGAATTCATTAGGTCATCCACCCTATCAGGACATCAGTTTGAGATGATTCAATCAAGGCTCGGTTGATTTCTACTTCTTCCTGTTTAAAATCCGGTGGGGAACTTCAAAAATGTATTCCATTCCAACTAAAGGGTAGAGTTCGGATGAAAACTTTAAATTTTCACTTTTTCACATGTTTTGACGGGAGAAAAACAGTTTCGCGTCCGTATTTGGACATAGTTTACTACGATCTCTCCACTCAGGGATTGAATCCAAAAGAGAAAGAAAAAGTATCTCAATTATTATCTCTATATGTATACATTAGGGCAGTTCATATTTAAAAAATGTTCGAAAATTCCAACTCCCATATGTCTCTTAGCATCATTTTGATAATTTGGAAGTCCCGGCAAAATTTCAGGCAATTCGGTGGCCATTTAGGGGTGGCGCGAAGTCAATTTATGTTTATATGGAAATTTGTATGGAAAAAACTTAAAATTTATTCAAATCCCCCTACAACTCTTAAATCGTTATGAATTCAAATAAACATCCCCAACCTCCATTTTTGGAGTCTATTTGAGCTCAACCAGTGGATAACTCATTAATTTTGATTTATATTTCTAGACCAACATTTGAAAAGGGCGTAACAGCCAAAATTTATTCCTTCTGATTCTTTGTCCACATATATAGCTATATATGTAGACGAAGAATCAGAAGGAATAAATTTTGGCTGTTACGCCCTTTTCAAATGTTGGTCTAGATTTCCACTGCTACGTTGAGACTAATTACACCATTTTAGCCTTTTATCTCATATTCACACAGTCAATAGAACCGTTCAATCCACTCATAACTAATGTGTTATCCGGAGGTCTCCTTTATATAGATTCTAAAAAAGGAGGTTGGTGATGTTTATTTGAATTCATCACAATTTGACAATTGTAGGGAGACTTGAATAAATTTTAAGTTTTTTCCATATACAGGCATACCTCGATAGTACGTACACATTCGTAATTTTAGTGTACGTACTATCGAAGCGTACGTACTATCGAAGCAAAAAAAAATCCGGACAAAAAATTTTATTTTGCCTTTTTGTTTATTTGGGAATAGCAGAATATTCATAAAACCATCCGGAAGTCAAAAAGACAACGGACCAACAGGATATAGATTTTTCTTGAAATGGTACCTACATGCAGCATTGGGCAAAATCATCGTCTTTGTACACGTGTGTCTTTTTCTACGAAATACTGTATTTTAATGCTTCAGAAGATCCATAAATTACGTGACATTTGCAGGAGTAATGTTTCAAAGATATGTTACACATCGCAGATGATTATGCATTTCACTACAAAAAGCGACGAATGGGGGAGGTTAATGGATCGCTACATTTTTACGTGACGTATTTTATGGATTTCCCCTATAGTTTTATAGGAATGAAAAACTTTGAGGTTGTCCTGAAGTATCACTGTCGTAGTGACTGTATTGACTCCATCGACGCTTCCTTACCAAAACGACAAACTGCTAGCTATATCAACAGTCGAATCACGTTGGTTTGGAGGAACCTTCATTATGATTCGTAATGATGTGAGCACTTAACACTGAGATGAGTATAAAAACAACAAGAAAAATTTCGAAGATGTGAAAACCGGACATTCTAAGTTATTTTAATACTCTCATCTTTAGAAACGTGTCTACGTCTCTCGTACACCAAGATGTAACGATCGCCGCTAGGTGGATTAATCTGGGTTTTTTAAATAAAAATCATTGGATGGCGATCTACTCACAACTGCAGCTAGCGTGGAGCTGATATCTGACCAAAAAGTGCGACGTGGGAAACTATTTTTGGCAACTTGACCACTAAGATCCTTTGTTATTCAACAAATTCTTTGTTCTTCAGGAAACTAAAGAATTGCTCCTAAACCGCCCCCTGAAATTCTTACCAGAATTTCTTTTGAATTTCAGTCTGAAATTATTTCATAACTTTATTTAAACTTGTTTGGAAATTTATAAATATTTACCTCTGAAAATTTCTTATGCACTTCATTTGAATGAAACTTCTTATTTTAGAATTTCTCCTGAATTTGTTTCCGATACTCTTCTAGGAATCCCTCTGAAGATTTATCCAGGAAATCCATCGAAAAATTTAGGACTTATCCAGAAAATCCATTTGTGATCTCCTCCTTCCGAACATACTATAGTAAATTCTCCAGGAAATGCTTTGGGAACTCCTTCGAATACTCCCACAAAAATTCCTTCAAAAATTCTCCGAAAAATTCGCAGTTCTTGAAGGAATTCTATGCAGAATAGCTTGAGAAATTTCTGTGGGGATTCCGAAACGAATTCCCGGGGAATTCATGAAGAAATTTTCTTGGGAACTTGTAAAGGGATCTTTGGAGAAATTCTTGAAGTAATTTCCGGGGAAGTTCTTGACGGATTTTTTGGGAGAATTCATGGAGGAATTTCTGAAAGAAAATTGGGAAGAGTTTCTAGAACAATTTCCGTGTTTATTGTTTTAAGATATTGCTGCTAATTCCTGGAAAAAAATCTCGGAACATCATGAAGGGATTTTGGGATGATTTTTTGTAGACATTTTAGAGGAAGTACCCGCAGAAATTTTGAGAATTCCGGCTGGTACTTCCAGGAGAATTCCTTTAATAATTTCCAGAGCATTTCAAGGGGAATTTTTGGAGGTACCTCCAATAAAGAGTTTTAACAAAATTTTCGACGACTTTCTCAAGGAATTTCCTGAAGAATTCCCGAAAAAAATTATGAACAATTTTTTGGAACAGTTCTTGAAGCATTTTTTGGAAGAATTCCCGGGGCGAGTTTATGAAGAAATTCATAGGGAATTTCTGGAAGACCTCAAAGTAATTGATGAAGAGATTTTGGTGGAATTTCTGGAGTAACTTTAGAGAAAATGCAAGGAGGAGTTTAAGTGGGAATTTCTGAATGATTTTCGGGTGGAAGTTGTGCGAAAGGAGACGTGGAAATTTCTAAGGCAACAATTTAAAATGAAATTTTGAAAAAAGGATTCACGGAGAAATATCTGAAGTAATTCCTATGAGTCCTAGTCGAATTCCTGGAGGAACTTTCGGAGGAATTTCTGGAGAACTTGTGGAGGAAGGCCTGGAGGAACTTGCGGAGGAAGACCTGAAGAATTTGCGGAGAAACTTGCGGAAAAACTTCTGGAGGAATTCCTGAAGAAGCTTCCGGAGGAATTCTTGAAGGAACTTCCGGAAGTACTTCCAGAGAGATTTCTGGAAGAACTTACGGAGGAATTCCTGGAGGAGCTTGCGGAGAAATTCTTGGAGGAACTTCCAGAGGAATTTTTAGAGGAACTTTCGAAGGAATTCCTGGAGAAACATCCGGCAAATCATCAGCGCCATGACGCCGCCACGCTACCGCCGCTGACTGAAAATGATCTGGCACGCCTCTGCGGATATAATTTCAATCGGTGGACAGATCTTGATTAAATATCGCATGAAATCCTGTAGGCGTAGGGAATTGTACGGAAGAACCTTTGGGAGAAACTGCTGTTCCAGGATAAACTTCTTCTGGAATTCCAGTAATACGTCTTAAAGAAATCTTAAAAGGAACTCCTGATCTAGTGGAATCCAAGGATGATTTTTTTAGGAACTTTTAGAATTGATCATAATTATTATATAAAATAAATAACTGAAAAACATAACAAAATAAAAAAATTGTCAACGACAAATGGATAGATTGGAACTAAACTTACTGTAAACTGAATTAAACAATTAAAAATCTTGTCGCAAATTCAATTTAAAAAAACACTATTCCATGTTGGATTTAATTTACTCCTCGAAGAAATATTCTTTGGTCTATTAGGTGAATAAATACATGGGGACGGGTTCTAGAACTGGAACTAACTTCCTTGATAGCTAAAATAATTCATAAACATAATAATCGTTCAATAGCTATCCACTTATAGCTATTCTAGAAAATCATCTATGCATCTATCCATACTCATACAATTTCAATCATTGCTGATAATATTTTTAGAGAATGTTTCAGCTGTTTCAGATGTTCCTTCAATTGTTGAAAATAAATGTGTGCTACGTAAGACTGACAAACATTTATGAAACGCTGCTTTTATAAAGTTCTGCAACTAAATTCTTTATAAGCTCACGATGGTGTTTAAATCAGATGCAAAATTATTACGTAGCATATGAAGGACCCTACGCATGTGCCATGATCAAATATTTTAAAATTTTAACTAAAATCATGCAGAAAATAAAACGAAAAAAATATTTTTTTTTGTGTACGTACTATCGAAGTAAAATGTACGTACAATCGAGGGTACGTACTATCGAGGGTACGCACTATCGAGGGTACGTACTATCGAGGTATGCCTGTAAACATAAATTGACCTCGCGCCACCCCTAAATGGCCACCGAATTGCCTGAAATTTTGCCAGGACTCCTATTATCAAAATGATTCTAATAGACATATGGGAGTTGGAATTTTCGAACATTTTTGAAATTTGAACTGCCCTAGTATACATATACGATATGTAGCATGCCGTGACAGACTTTTTTCGCAAGCTGTCGTGAAAAAGAACTGATTCGGAAAGCTATATCACTTGATATATTTGTTTAAAAAGCTCCAAACGCGGTAGGGCAATGGTTCGCATGATGCATTTCAACTTGTTCTACACAGCTGTGCGATCCCCAACACTAAATGAGCGAGAACAAAGCGAGAATCATCACTTCTCTATGGTGACTGCGTATCCGATTTTATTGCTTCGCACTTGTATACAAGTTTGATGAATTTGTTATCATGGCTTGTTATGATTCGGAATAGTTTTTGCCTTTCTTTTATCGTTTTCGATATCTATTGAGAGCGATTCCTGCAGACTCTTATTATGCTATATGTTCAAAACCAGGCGAAATTTGTTTTTCCTTAATTACCAAATTTTGACCAAAGTCGAACACAAAACTTTTAATTTTAATAATTAATTGCACATTATTCGCCAACTCGGCCGTACGAAAATCGTTTTAAATTATCTTGGCTGTGCATATGTTAAATATTTTGGCTGTGCATATGTTTCGAAATGGACAAATTGATATGAAATTTGCGAAACAAAATCCACGTGTCGTGGAGGGACTCGAACCCTCAATCTCCTACTTTCTAGTTAAGCGTGATAATCCGTACACAACAAGACCACTTGAAGGTCACGGTTGCGGAAAAGCCATCAGAGTCCGAGTACCAACCTCTACCGCGGTTAGCTCTTTTTTGTAAATTGAATATTTTCGGATGCTTGATTTGTAAAATCGTCACATGTGCTTTACTGTTATGCACTGTTGGTTTTAATTTATAAGTCATAAGAAAAGTTTGAACCATCCATTTAATTCCACCACTTAATTGTACCTTTAACAGATAGGGGAAGGAAGGGCAATATGCCCTAGCTAAGCAAATACTGCTTTAATGTCTTAGTTGTAACGATTTTCATGGATATTTTTACCTCATGCAACAGTTAAACAATACAGCTGACTGATGAGATCTAAAAATTGTAAAAAAACTCAATCATTTTCATAATATTTACATTTCGAAAAAGTGGTGATATTTCGCTGCCGGAAAACTCATGAGGCAAAACGCCTTCTTGCTGGCAGCTATTAGGGAACAACGCACAACGCGTCGGCGAATCAGCATTCTGGTATGAACAGTGCGTGGAGATGCGTAGTACATTGTAGATTAGTTGCCCTCTCGCCGAAATGTTAGATGCTTCGTCAAAATGTGGAAAATTTCGGTTTGGGGAGTTTTGGGGCCTCTTCCCCTACGTATTTCGACCTCAACAGTAATCAATCAGTGTCGTCGTAATTGACCCGAAGTCGAGTCAAGTACGAAACACTGAAGAAGGCCTGGATAGTACAAACTCGTCCTATGGGAAGTGAAAACATTCCAACTCTGTGGAGTTGCTGTTAATATCGTATTTCGATTGCATCGTCGATGGGGCTCAGCATTCGGGATCCAGTTATGAAACCACCAGGCCCGAGCTGTAAAACGTAGACATCGGATTATGAATACTTGCTAATACGCTCAGGGCTCACTCATTGCATGTTAGAGTTGAGTATTCGAGGTTTGTTGCATTGCCTCAAACGATTGGATCTCCATATTCTGTGTTGATCTTGGTTGTTCACATCCAACGATTTGGTCTTGTTGACGTTGATGAGTGGAAGCATACGATCGGGTCATATAGTTTACTCTGAATGGTAAAGCGCTGTTGCGTTTATGAAGCAGTATCATCATCTGGGTCGAGGTTGTTCGATTGCTCTGTGGTGGTGGGCTGGATTTTGTCTGGACCTTCTTTGCTTTTAGAGACGCCTCACAGTTTCTCGTGATTCAGACGATCGAAGGGTTTCCCGAGGTCAATCTGTACCAAATAGAGGTAATAGTTCTCATATGGTCCTCCGGGCGGTATTCTGCCTGCTGTCATCGGAGAATTGTCTCCTTTCCCTATATACCCGAATTACGTGCGCCCGTTTCTCCTGTATGCAGCCAGCAGCGTTTGACTTACTTCGCTAGAGCCGTTTTTAGACAGCAGGACTAGCATTTGGCTCGTCTGGAAATTGATCAGCTGAAAATGGGGACTTCTTGAATCCGTAATAAACGCAATTCTGACATTGCATTTGACTCTTATCTTCTAATTGGCGAGATCCGACAACGTTCGTCGATCGGCTGTCAGTGGAAGTGTTCAGGGCTGACCCTATGCTGTCTGTGCGAATGTTGTTGCAACTATTATGCAATATTTTTGGAGATTAACAAGTTGTAAGTGTCCCTTTATTTGCTATTCATTGACTACGGAAGGGACGTCTGTTGTCAGAATCACGAAAATCTATATGGCACCCAGGGATGCAAAGGATTTTCAGATAGGGTCGGAGCTTTGTCTGACCCCATACGAATAATCGCTTATGTGAGGCAAGGATTTATTTCATCTTCACTGTTATTTCTCAACGTAATCGATTAGATCTTTGTGGGTGCGATTGACCATGTACCACACCGTGAACTGCTTGGGCAGTTTATTGTTGTGGAATGTGGAACACCAATACGACTCTGATTTGGCTAATGATCACGAAACGCTATATTAGTGCTACGACGCACTTTTATGCGGATTGTGCTCAGCAGGTACCATACGATCATTCTTTGCCGCGGGTCTCACCATCAACGTCAGCAGGACCAGGTGGCAGAATGTCAACGGGAACAGCCCATCAAACTTTGCTATAGCCAGAATTTCAATTTCTTGACAGTCTGATATCATCTGTAACGAAATGAGGATCGACATGGGAGCACGAGCCAGAAAGGCTGGGGCTATCTTCGCGAGTTTCAGAAATATTTGGATTGATCCACACACCAACATTCGAATGTACTAATCTATCGAGAAATGTGTTGTGTATTGGCAAACATAACAAAGATGATGTCTAAAATTTATAATTTAGACGGCTTTACAGCTGGATATCGAGTGCCGAGCAAAATAAAAGCCATCAAATACCGATATCGTTAGATGTTCGAAAACGTGGATGGAAATGGGTCGGCCACATATTTCAGGGAAGTTGAGACGGAATCTGTAAGCAAGAGTCCCCCCAATACTCGTGATCTGATAAAATATAGAATATTCATGCCGTTAGAGATATATGTATGCTCGTATTTTCTTTTTAAATACACAGATAGAAAAATCCACTGAAATTTACGCTAAAAATCATGCACATAAATGGAACGCCATTATCAGCGTAATTCCAGACGTGATATAGCCTAAATGTATACAATATTTGACGTGAATCGTCAACATTGCTTGCAAGTTGTACGCAAACTTGTTAGGAAGAGAGCCGATTCAGCGTAGAATAGTGTAAATTTCCGCATCTCTAGTTTTACGCGCTTCTTACTTTTCATTATTTTTTTCTGTGTACTCTTGGTGACAAATTTGTGGTCTACAAATGATAGGGACACGGCAGGTATTTTCGTCTGTTCGTCATAGTCTCGAAAACCAATAAAAGAGACGCTTTTTTGTAAAACTCATACGTACCAAATCATAGGGTATAGTGGAGTTCTAGCAAATGTACGTTGCTTTCGTTGGTTTTAGCCCCTACGACGATGGACGGAAATACCTGCCGTGTCCCTACATATTTTGTACCAAGATAAAAACAGTGATGCATATGATCAGGGTTTGCAGAAATCGCTCTCAATAGATAACGAACAACGATAAAAGAGAGGCAAAAACTGTTCCGAATCATAACAAGCCATGATAACAAATTTATCAAACTTGTACACAAGTGCGAAAAAACAGAATCGGATAGGCAGCCCCCACAGAAAAATGGTGATTCTCGCTTTGTTTTCGCTCCCTTCGTTTCGTGTTGGTTACTGCACAGCTGTGTAGAACAAGTTGAAATGCATCATCAGAGACAGTGCTCCCCACATTTGGAGCTTTCTAAAAGAAATTTATCATGGGGTATAACATCCCGAATCAGTTCTCTATCATGACAGCTTGCGAAAAAAGTTTCTCACGGATTGCTACATATCGTATATGTATACAGAGATGATAAGCGAGAGACTTGCTCTTTCTCTTTAGGATTCAATCCCTGATAATGATCAAAATAAAAAAAAAATCGCTGAAAAAAATTTCTTTTAGTCCCCTCAATATTTTTGGAAAAAATTAATATGTGTATCGGCCTAACTGAGCTGAATTAAAATTTAAAACCTGTTTAAAACCATGATTGTTTAGACCGCATCGTGCTTTCGTGCTGTGCGGTTCTATTTTCTCTCTTTGCTGAAGGATGTTTTTAATACTACCCGAAGCTATTTTAATTTCAACAGTGCTTCTTAGAGCTATTTGTACCCACTGATCCCGTTACGATCTTTGCAAGGACCCGTGCCTTCGTTTTACGTTGGACCCGTTTGCGGAAGTAAAATTCCGACAAGCGGTGGTAATCCTGCAGGGACACCGTTCTGAAAAAAAACCTCTTAGAAGGTCACATCTCCACGCTCAGCAATGAGTTCTCCACTTCCTTCCAAGAAACAAGGTTTCAAGACCGTCTTGCCAAAGCGCGGAAAAAATAGAAGGAAGCTGGAGACTTCCGATGTTCCTTCTAACTCTAACATTGGGAATAATTCTTCTCCTATCGAACTGAGAAATCAGTTCGATTTGATTCATGGCGAAATTGAGCAAATTGAATCAACCTCTAGCCTAGGTGATTCGATTCATACGAAGAAGCAAAGGATTCCGCAAATTGTGGTCTCAGTTGCCGAGTTTTCTGGCTTTAGGAATGAGATCTTGAGTAACCTTCAGGAAATCAAGGTTTCATTGCAGATGGTCGGGAAGGGTGACTGTCGCGTTTTGCCAGGATCCTTTGACGAAACGGCAAACGGCTTCTTCAGTATTTAACTGACAAGCGCCATAAATTCTTCACATACGACGACGTTCAAAGTCGGATGAGATTAAAATTGTAATTTCTGAATTACTTGAATTTTCACCAGTCCAAGTAATTAAGATGGAAAAGAAATCTCGCTCTGGTACTTCCCAGAGGGGTATTTCTCAAGAATTTTATTTAGTTCACTTTAACAAACGTGAACTAAATAATATAAAAAGTTTGGACGTTTCGCCTAAAATTAATTTATTCTCTGCTTAGATCTCGAGTTATGCAGAAATTTCTGTTTCATTTGTATGGGTGCCCCCTTTCCAAAGAAGGGAGGGGTCTTGAACCATCTTAAGAACCTTCCCCGGCCCCAAAAACCTCTGCATACAAATTTTCACGCCGATCGGTTCAGTAGTTTCGGAGTCTATAAGTTTCAGACAGACAGAAATTCATTTTTATGTATATAGGTATTGCACTCGAGGGGGTGATTAGGAGATCTGGTGTACAGAAGAATGACACTATCATCACATGGTCGCATATGCTCCTGATCTTTGCGGATCGCAGGGCATGATGATGATGATGATGGTCCCGCCACATACCCCTACAAAGGTTTGAGCTGGACGAGTTATCTTTAAGATAATTAAATAAGATCAATGTAATCGGTTTTGCAAACAAACGATCCGATTGTATATACAGATATAAAATCCAAAATAAAATTCCATACTGTACAGCAAAAATAAATTGGTAAAATGAACTAAAGAACTACACCTAGAATTTTTGTAATCAACAGTAGTGATACATGGAGCTCATCAAAAGCTAAACTTGTGAAACCTCTCGCACAGATTTCAAAAGCTCCGCCAAACATCGCGTTCTTTTCACAAACCAATATCGCAATCTAAAACTCACATGTATCTGAACATGGATCATTAGGTTCGACAACCAAACATCAAAACTTGTGTAACCGCTCCGTCGATAACAAAAGTTTCGGAACAACCGCGAGTACAAAATAATCTACCAGAAGGCTTACTACTAATTCAAGAGCATGATTCAACAGTTCGAAATATGCAAGTTTTTAAATAAATTCAAAATCATTCATATCTGCAATCCGCGCGCGATGCTCAAACTTTTGTAGACTACACAAAGAAAGGTTCAAAAATAAACTACGTCAATAAATTAAAATCCATCATCATCATCGAGGCGAACGTCATAGCTTATTAATGCCTCAATAAATGATAAAAAATAAAAAATGGTCCATAAAAATCATCCGTTGTTAAAAACTTCGTCAAGATACATGTGTTAACGGGTAAAAAATTGCCGGGTAGCTGTTCAAAAGGCAGCTTTGACGTGTGAAATACATTGTCTCTTAAACTGTGTTAGCGTGACTGCACGTTTGATGTGTGAAGGCATCGAATTGAAAACATTTATACCTTTAAAAAACAAAGAGTTTTGTGAAGCGCCATACAGAAAATAGGGTGTTCTCACATTATCCGCGTGTCTAGTATTATAACTATGAATATCACTTCCTCTTTCAATTCGATCACACAAATATCGAGGCAGTAAACCGTTTATTACTTTAAAATGAACACCATAGTCAAGTACACTATTCTTTGCTTCACTGACAGCCATTGTAAGGCGTCCAACAGGAAAGTTGAGGAAGTGAATCTATCACATTTTAAAATCAAACGCATTATTTTATTTTGTAAGCGCTGCAATCTCGATATTTGTGTTTCGTTAGCCAAGAAAAGGATGGAAGGGCAAAAATCCAGATGAGGAGAGATGATTGATTTATACAAGAGTATTTTGCTACCAATAGTCAAATCGTGTTTTAATCGACAGAGCATTCCATACTTCTTGGCTATTTTCTTGATAACATTGTCAATATGTATGTCAAATTTTAGCTTGTCATCAATAATCACGCCAAGATATTTAATATCGCGGACGCGATCAATTGTCTCATCATCAATTTTAACAGAGACATCCTCATTTACTCGGGTTCGCGAAATTACCATGTATTTTGTTTTATTAATATTCAATTTCAATTGCTTGTATTTCAACCATCTACTTAGAGAGTGTAAATCCTCGTTCAAGCGTGAAACGGCATCTGCTAATTTTTTTAGCTGCAATGAATATCACGGTGTCATCAGCAAAAAGATTTATATCACAAAACCGTAAGACTCGTCGCATGTCATTTATATACATAATGAATAAAATAGGCCCTAATACACTTCCCTGTGGCACTCCTAGCGTGTTCTCCACGGGACTAGAAACAGAATCATTAAAAGCAGTCCTTTGAGATCTGTCAGACAAATAGCTTTCAAACCAATTGTATGCAGATCCCGAAATTCCAAAGCGCTT
Organism: Armigeres subalbatus; assembly: GCF_024139115.2. Lineage (NCBI taxonomy): Eukaryota > Metazoa > Arthropoda > Insecta > Diptera > Culicidae > Armigeres > Armigeres subalbatus. The sequence continues at coordinate 52,091,543 of NC_085140.1, read as the reverse complement.
GATTGTGCTCAACAATAAGGGCCGAGAAATTGTCTCAAAAGCGCGTTTTAGATCCAAGAACACAGCAACAATCGTATCTTTACGCTCTACATTTTCCTTCCATTTAGCTAATACCAAGTTCAATGCGGTTTCACAAGAATGACCTTCTCGATATCCTGATTGTTCCGGTATCAGCAAGTTATTTCTATTCAAATACTCAAGCAGCTGGCCTTTTACTACAAGTTCCAAAATTTTCTCTAATGTGTGCAACATATTGATAGGACGAAACTCTTCGGCTTTAATCGTCCCAGCAACTTTTTGAATCGGAATCACTAGAGATTCCTTCCAAACTTGTGGCACGTGCCCAGTTCGTAAAGATTCATTTATAAGGTCCAGCAAGTTGTGTCCGATGACATCAAAGCAGTCTTGTATTACCTTGGCATTAACATTATCGACTCCAGCCGTTTTTCCAATTGAAAAGCAAATATTTTCAAGTTCTTCTAATGTTATTGGGTGAAATCCATCAAATCTACAATTAAAATTAATCGGCTGTTTTATTTCGTCAGGCTCATCAACTAACTCAATTGACTGGTTAATCAGTGAGACACTGTTGACGAAATATTGATTGAATTTATCTGCAATAACTTGTTCTGACTGTTCTAATGTGCCATCGAAGGTTATGGATCGCGGTTTGCTACTATTAGGTTTTAACAAGGATTTCAAAATTTTCCATAACTCTTTGCTGTTGTTTTGATGCTGATCAATTTTCCTCTGAATATATTCGCATCTCGTTTTTTCAACATATGCGAATATTTATTACGCGCGACCTGATACCTTTTCCAATGAATAGCATTATTACTTCTACAAAATTTTCTGTACAATTTGTCCCTTTTACGTTTGAATCGTAAAAGATCCAGATTGTACCAGCTGTTCGAGTTTTTCAGAGATACATATTTATGTTCTATTAGATTATTGGTACAGGTTTTCAAAACGTCAGTAAGAACAGCAGATTTTTGATCTAACGAACCGACGTTTGATTGAAAATCCACGTTTCTTGCAACAAGACCCGAGATAGCTTGTTTTGAATATTTTCTCCAGCACTTTAATTTGATAAGATCACTATTATTATCACTATTATCATCTACGTTAATTACTAGAGTTTCATGATCGGTTATTTTCAAATCACAAATCGTTACCGTACTAACGGAATCGAAATTAGAATATACATGATCAATTAAAGTTCTACTGTGCTGAGAAATACGTGTGTAATCGAAGACCTTTTGTTTCAAATCAAAAAAGTCTGTTAACCGTTTCAAATGATTCGAATTATGGATGTCACACCAATTGATATTAAAATCGCCAGCGAGTATATTTAATTTACTAGGATCTATGAACATCTCCAACCAGTTCTCCAAAATTTCAACAAATCGCTGGTCATTTGAACTGGGAGAGTGATATAAAACTCCATAGTTACCCATCTTCATGCCACGTTCAACTGCAATGCCTAAGAACCAGTTACCATCACAAACTTCGTTCAATTGAAGCTTGAATTGAACCGATTCTTTGACATAAATAGCAACACCGCCAGTGTGTCTTGAATGTGATAAACAAGCAGCTACACTGTAACCCGGGATACTGTACTGTTCGAAGGAATCACTGTCAACGATATGCGTTTCAGATAAAGACTAGAAATGGACGTTTATCTTCTACAAGCTGACGTAATGCAACGTAGTTTGTAGAGAGACCTGCAATGTTCAAATACAAAATATCGAATTTATTTACATTCATACTAGAACTTGGTTGCTATTCATTGAAATGCAAGCTGCTCTTTTGCGATCAACTAATCTTTTATACACTTTGCATTCAGTACTGAATGCTCCGTGTTTAACGTCCAAATTCGTTTTACGTCCTTGATTCATTTTATTACAATTAACACATTTCAATACAGATGACGTGCATTCAGATGTCTTGTGAGGTCCACTGCACTTAGAGCACGCGATAGCGTTTTTGCAATCTGTGCTCATGTGCCCAAATTCTCCACATTGGAAACACCTAAGAATACTAATCTCAGGAACAACAAGGCACCGATCAAACCTTATATTTACTTTCTTCGCGGTCAACAAACAGCTATGACTGTCTTTATCGACTTCAATCACAACGTTGTACTTGTTGTATTTGAAACGAGGATTTTCAAACACCCGTATTACTTTTACATCATTGATAGCGATGTCTTCATTCTGATCTTTTAAAATCTGAATGAAGTCATCGGAGGAAAGTTTCTCGCTCATGCCCATCACTTTTAACCTTGGCACCGATGAGGGAACAACAGCATTGTAATTTTCACCCAACTCGCTTTGAATGCCTTCTTTCACAACATTAATACTATATCCTGTTGCACACTCAGCAATAATAGAGCCGTTTTTCCCGTTTCTAAAGTTACTGATTTTGTGTGTTTTTGGATCTAATTTGGTGGTCAAAACTTCCCAAGTATAATCGCTCCTCCGGTTGGACTCTTTCGGTCTTATCCCTATAACCCGCCGAGCCTTACGAACAACCCACACCTCATTAGCGGTCGTACTTTTTGTCTTAGTTTTATTACTACTATTACTTTTCATCCCAGTGCACTTCTTCTTAACAATATCCGCGAAACTAACCTTTTCATTAAAACATCATCAGACGCGTCGTCTGCTTCCTGAACCTTCCGCTTTTTACCTCTGGGATTAAGTGCCGACTCGAAGTCGAACGAGATGAACCTTGCATTACATTCATTGCATCTACTTTACTGCGCGCATCAAATTGTAAAAATGAACCTTTCATATTTTCCAACTCATTTCCAATTAAATCCCGAAAACCAGAGACTGCATTGTCTAAGGCATTTTGTACCTTTTTCCCCAATTGCTCCATCCGGTCTTTCAACGCGATGTTTATCTGAGCAGCAATATTGTCTCGAATACCACCGATCGAATCAGAGAGTGAAGAAATCTTCTTCATCTCTTCTTCCAACTTTTGTGTGTTCGAGAACAGAATATTCTGCTCGCCACAACACTGGCTTGATAAACATTGATCACACTTGAACACAACATTTACATTCTCCGTGACCAGCTTTGCCAATGGTTTGGTCATGGAAGTGCACTTGTAGTGGTACACTTTAGCGCAACCACAACCCGAACAACTCATAGGCAAATCGCTGGGCAGGACCCCATACCGCACTCACTGCACTCAACCATCTCGCTACTACCTTCACACAGCTCAAACGGTACCAATGCAGACGACACAAAACACAAAGAAACAATAAAGGCGCAAAATGTTACCGGCCGCCAGCTGCTGCTGGGGCAGAAAATCCACAATTAAACGAAAATAACCAGCAGCGACAACCTGTCGGCTAGTTATTTCGATGCAGAAAACACTTGGGCACGCAAAGGAAATGTATTTCCCGCGGCACTTGATCAATTTCACACGTTAATTGATTTTTATTTATCACTGCACTGCAGAAACAAACTACACCGTTCACCGTTTCACCAAAAATGTAGCAGTAGTGGAAGCTTTTGCCCTAATCAAGAGGGAGCCGGTGAAGATAGGCTAAATCATCAACTCTACCAAGACGGAGTATACGGTTGCGGGTAAAGATAAAGGTAGACCTGTTGGTGTTAGTGCTGAGGCAGTGCTTGGTGGGGAAGTTGTTGAAGAATTTGTTTTTCTTTGGACATATGGCATATGACATGTAACAATAGCGTTTCCTGCGAAGTAAAAGACGTATTGCTGCTGCGAATGCTTCCTCGAATATTGGAAACGAAATTTGCTCTGATTCGTAAGGATGTAAAAAGAGTTGGGGTTTTCGAGCGAAAAGTGCTACGTACAATTCTCGGGAAACTAGAAAAAGATGTGTGGTGCAGACGCATGAATCACGAGCTGTATCAAGTGTATAAAGAAGAAAATATTGTGAATCATATAAAATATAACAAACTCCAGTGGGCCGGTCTCTTAGTGCGAATGTCGGAAGATTAGCAAAAATATTCACCAGAGATCCGGATAGAGGACAGTGACTTCACTGAAGGCCACGAACACGCTAGCTGCTACACGCGGTGGAATCGAACCTGGGAACCCTAAACGTTTATGAAAACTGGAGGAACATCACCCAAGAATGACAATTGTGGAGCTCTACAATACGTCAGTCAAAGGTTGTTTAGAGCTTCTAGTGGAGTGTCTTCACTTGCCATAAGACGATTTCGTACTATCCCATTTTATTCCACCACTTGAAGTGAACGAACGACTTATTGAAAGTCGCAGCATTATTGGATGTACTGTGGCTATCCGTTTAGATTGCATCGCAATTATGCTCTTACATTTCTCAACAAGCGATTTCTAAAAACTCACAACTTTCTAGGACGACTTAAAAATTGGCACATCTTCGAAAGTTCCGAAGCTTCCAGATGCTCACCAAACGGCCACACAATGTCAATGAATGATCCTCCAATAGTTTTTATTGCACACAGCTACTCGGGTGAGTTTCTAGAATTGATTGCCTTTTCGGCTATTTCGGAGCTTCTGGAGCACCACTTAGTGGCCTCCCGTGGTCAACGTTCGGTGATATTGGTCTCATTTTGATGCATAAATCGTTTTGTGAAACAGTACGATTTACGAGGATGAATTTAAAAATTGGCCCTTTTCTCAGAATGTTCCGGAGTTTTGCTCTCACATTCATAACAAACCACTGTATTCTAGGACGATTTTCAAGAATTTGTCTTTACTATGGTTTACTATGGACAAATGGTGGTCAATGCGTTGTTCATGCAATTCTTTTACTCTCACAATGCTACAAGTAATAGTTTCTAGGACGAATTTCCAGAATTGGCATTACGCCACAATAGATTTATAGAAAAATCGCAACTTCAAAATATAATCTTCTACACCTGGTCTTTTCTCCTGATGTTCCAGCACTTTCTAAAAACCACTTAGTTGCCATCCGGGATGAATGAGTAGTCCTTGTATTGATTTTGCTCGCTCATAGCTACAAAACTAAAATTCTAAAAAGTCTCAGTTTTCTAGGATAAACTTTCAGAATCGGAAACTTTTCCGAATGTTTTGGTGCTTTCGGTGGTCCACTTAGTTCTTCTGGTGTCAAAGAGTGGCCCTTACAATGATTTTGCTCTCAACACACGGATTACAAAAAAACTGCAGCTTTCTATTTTTTTATTTAGGTAAAAGGCACTTTCAAGAGGTTTGATGCCCATATTGTTGAGGTTCCATTGAAAAATGTTTATGACCATTCTTGGCCCCACTGTCTGCTGTGGAAGTTTCAAGAATTTTGACATCCATATTGTTGGGGATCCAATGAGAAATGTTTTTGGCCAACCTTGATCAAACCCCCCTCCCCCCCCTTTCCCCACCCGGGATACTTGTTCCAAAATGGCCACTCCGGAGTCAACTTGTCAAAAACACACGCTGGAAATAATTTCAAGAAGCTTGATACCCATATTGTTGATGTTCCCTTGAAAATTGTTCCCAGTTCGACCCCCTTTTGTAAATTGACGGAAATTCTTTTAAAAAAAACCTCAAAAGCCAATTCCAGCGATCGAAAAGGGAAATAAAATTGTATTGTTAAGAAAATTATTTTGAGCTTTTTAGTGGAATGTCTCCACTTGTGTACAAACTCGTCTTATGACAAGTGAAAATTTTATTACAAATAGCGAAAAGGCTCAAAAGCTTGCCCAGCAGTTCGAGAGTGCCCATAATTTTAGTCTCACTAGTCCAATTGAGGATCAGGTTACACGAAGCTTCGGAAACATTCTCAATCAAGATAATGTTTTGACCCTTCGTTGGGAACTAATTTGGATGAAGTGAGATCTATTACTAGAAAATTTAAAAATATGAACGCCCCGGGTGTTGATGGTATTTTCTACATACTTTTTTTTTAACAAATATTTTCAATAAGGGACCGACTGTTTACTTCGATGACATTTACTTCCAGGGTGCAGCAGCGGTAAAAAGGTAACCTTCCGTGCACCACGTTTACGGTACTTGTGTTGTTAATCCTGCTACTCTACACGCTAACCTGGATCTACCCAAAATTATGTCAAAGTGACCCAGATTCGGCAAAACCGTGCGGTTACTGTAATATGGGTAAGGGTACCTTGACTCAAATATGGGTAACCGTACAAGCGAAAAAATCTGGGTAACCGGTACCCAGCTCTTTTCACTCCAGAAAATTATTATTGTGTAAAAAATATTAAATAAAACAAATTCCCCAACGCATATCAATGCTCCGCCATGATAAATTCAACACTTCTTACCTGTTTCTTGCTGCATTCTGCGAAAAATCCTAACATTTATTCTGGCATGCGACTTCGACGCCGGTCGACGCCATGTTGATACATCCGAAAATGTTTAAGTCCCCAGTTACCCAGATTTCGGGTTCGTCTGACTCAGATCCATTTTGTTGACATACCCAGATTTTGACAACTGCTAATATCAGAAAAATCCGGGTACAAACGACCCAGCGACTGAGTTATTTCAGGTTAGCGTGTATGTTTTGAGATTTTCACAATTTTCACCATGAGCTCATGGAAGAATAATAGTTGAAAATCGATAGAATGTATGGGAAAATCAGTTTTTTGCAAATTTATGGAAAATGGTGGTGTTTTAGAAGAAAGTAGTGATAAGGAATGAAGTATGAGAAGAAAAGATTATCTCCTGCACTTAGTTTGAACTGATAAGTAGTCTAATTAGCATTAGCATTAGCATTTAGCCACAAAATTTAGCAGTTCGCACAAATTCGTAGGTGGTACAAGCCAAGACTATTGTATGAGAGTAGCATCACTTTCATCCGTTACCACAGATATTGATTTGGGACTAATCACTAACTCTTAGATGGAAGCAATGTACTCTCCAATAGTCGAGATCTATCCTGGCCACGTCCTTGCGAATGCTGAGGAAGGGGAAGGATGGTTTGTTGGACACCTACTTAAGAAAGATGCAGAGAACTCTACGACCTCTCATAGGTGCCACGGGAGGTTTTTTTTGGGATTGTGTGGAAGGTTATAACAGTAGGAATCGTTTTGGTAGAACGTGAAACACAGAAAGAACTTAGATAGAAATACAAAGTAGGAAAGGGACGAGCCTGGAATTGAACCCCCGACCTCCTGCTTATAAGGCAGAAGCGGTAGCCACTAGACCACCGAGCTTGTCTGATAAGTATTCTAATAGTGATGAAATTTCGATTTTACTACCATTGAAAAAACGCCATCTCTTGCATTATTCGTTTTGACTGGTATCTTATTGGCTTACTTTCCAAAAAAAAAAACGCCAAAGTTGTTCCAATTTTGAAGCCGGACAAAAATCCAGCTGAGGCTTTTAGTTATTGCTCAATCTGTTTGCTTTCTTCAATAAGTAAACTACTTGAAAAGATTATTTTAAATAGAATGATGGTTCATATTAAAACGACCCATCAGTTGTTAATAGTAACGAATTTATTTCGGCTCAACAAATCTGAAGGATATTCGAGTGGAGAGGAAGCATTCGACAGTGTTTGGCATGAAGTTTTGATTGTAAAATTGATGAATTTTTATTTTCTTTTGATCAGTATTAAACTGATCCAAACATTATTTACCAGATCGCTCACTGCAGGTAAACTATCAGAATTCTAATTCTGATAGGGTACCTGTAAGAGCTGGTGTTCCCAGGCAGCATACTGGGGCCCATATTGTATAACATTTTTATTTCTGACTTACCTGATTTACCACCAAGGTGTCACAAATCTTTGTTTGCAGATGACACGGGCCTTTCAGCTAAAGGGCGAAACCTTCGTGTCATTTGTAGTAGATTGCAAAAAAGTTTGGATATCTTCTCCACTTGCTTGCGAAAATGGAAAATTTCCCTGAATGCTTCCAAAACTCAGCTTATAATTTTTCCACAAATGCCGAGAGCTTCTTATTTGAAACCTTATAGCAGACATATTGCCACTATGAATGGGGTTCCACTGAATTGGTCTAGCGAAGCTAAATATTTAGGACTTCTGCTGGATCAAAAATGTTTTGACCAACCTTTTCCATCCATCTGCGTTTCAGCATTGAATCCACAGGTTGAATTGACGGAACACAGTTCTACGCGATCATAGAAACACTCCTCAAGAGATTTGCAGTGATCTCTTAGTTCTTCCCATTACTCTGGAGTAAACGTGATGTTGAATCGTTCGTTGCCGAGTCCCTAAAAGTAAATTGTAAACTAATTGGAAAGTAATAAAACGCAGCTACGTTACTTACTTTAGACACTTTTGCAAATCAGCTTGTGTTATTCCGATGTTCTTCGCAATCGCATTCTTCGATTCCCCATTGGCTATTCATTGTTGGGCATGTTCCAGCTGTTCTGGACTACATACTGTCCTGTTCGATTTGTGTTCGTAGTTCCTGTGGAAGAAATAATAACGTACAAATGAGTTTAGGACTTTGAATTTTAGCCCGTTTGACACTGGTCAATGTTGTGTAAAATAGTCCGATAGGGTAAGACATCTAGAAATCGCCCTCACCCTAGTTTTCGTCCACCTATTTTAAAATCTTCTTTTCTCACAAACTAGTTCTAGTTCAAGTTTTTTCATACAATTATCAAACAATTATGAAAAAACTTAAACTTTAACTGTTAACAACGAAAATAAAGTTGTTTGGTGAAATAAACAAACCAACGTCTACGTCTAATTTTCACCCATTATTCAAATCAAGTTTATAAAATAAAGACTCACACAGTAAAATATTATGAAAATTAGACACGACGGAGCTCATAATTGAATGTAAAATTCGGTAACAGAATGTTTACCAGACCATAATTTTAAGTTCTGTGATGGAAACGATAAAATAATTGAAATTTCAATTCAGTTTATCTTAATTTTACATGATTCTACCAGAAACCTTGATGAGCCAGCACGTGGCTGTCAAAACAAATCAAAACAAACTTCATTGCGTTTCATTCAAACCGCAGCTGGCATCGATTTTATTCATATAAGCATCAACCAAAATGGATATCTGCACGTATAAAAACAAAGCAGCCTTTATTGCGCTGCATTTCATCACTGTAACTCTTTGTTTGTTGCCTATTCCGACGAGAAATCTGTGATGCTTTCAGCAAACTCAATCTCTAACAGTTCCGTTTTGGAAGAGATTCCATATCGTGTAAATTTAAGGTGATTATACAATCAAGCCAAGTGGTGAATTTCAAATTCACCACACGGTTTCTACTTCTGTTATCAAAAGTTCAAATTTGGCGTAATAATTGTCCTACAATGCTGAAATTAAAGTCGATTGTTAAGCATGAGTAAGCAAACGATCTACGGATGTTTCATCCCCATGGGCGTTGTGGTTCTCTCAATTCGTGCTCTTGAAAAATCACTATAAAAAGCACGTGGTTTCCAAGATGGCCGATTTGTGGCTTTGTTGTATAACCACCTTAAGCTATCGTTTAGTCTGCTAGAGAATAGTTGAATCGCCAGAATGCTTAACCTGTTCTATTTGGATCTGCTCGTTTTCAAGAAGTGGAAATACTCGAGTGGCTATCGAGATAGGCTCTCATTCTGTGGATCGAAGTTCGATTCCCCATGTTGGCACATTTTTTTTTATTTTCCAATAAAAATATAAACAAATAAATTACAGCACGTGTAAATTTAAAATAACCTATAACTTTATGTTGTTAAACACGGAGGTCAATTTGTTACATCTACTTGAACGGAAATTTACAGGTTTTGTTCGAACTGTGCACAAAATCTAATAAAAGACTCATTGGTTCCTAGTAGCTTCACCAGTTTTACTGTAATGTTTGAAATAAAATTACAAAAATAAACTTTTACAGTTTACAGCTCAGTCTTAGCCAAATACAGCTCTGCAAGTGAGCTTAACCACACAGATAGAAAAAGTTGTTGAAATTTACACGAAAGTAATGCACATAAAGGGAATGCCAAAAAGAGCGTAAATTTAAACGATATTATCAACTGAATGTATGCAATTTGTATTGCATTATGTCACTTTTTATACGAATAAGTGTCATAATGCTATGTAAATTGCATACATTTAGGGCGAACTTGTTGGAAAAGATCCATGTACGCCAAGAATAGTGTAATTTTTCACGTCTTTATTAGGGGGAAATACGGCTTTGGCAGGTTTTGTTCTATTATTGTCAGGGGGGTTTTTGTCGACCAAATTTTATGAAATTTGGCCACAATATTCTCTGATATGCAAAGAATATTCAGGCCAAATTTGAGCATAATCAGTCATAAAAAACCCCTCTAACAATAATAGAACAAAACCTGCCAAAGCCGTCATTCCCCCTATTTACGCGTCGTTTACTTTTCATTATTTTTGTCTGTGCAGAACTCAAACATGGATTTCAGCCATAACTTTTTGAGTTAAAAATAAAATGCTCTAAACAGCTGAGCATTTTATTTTTAACTAAAAAAGTTATGGCACATAATATGTGACTTTGGTCTGGTAGTGATATCTTTGGCTCCTTGTTTCGTGGCCTCAAAGCTGTCACCGGTAGATCTTCCCCTGCGAAAACTTCTAATCAAAACTGCCAGGTTCCTAATCATCAAGTACATGACTAAATAAAAATAAATGTTAAAAAAATAGGTTTGGTGGTGCAAAATCAAACATGTTTTAGTCAAGTCTCGGCCACTGAACAGAAACAGTGCAATATTTTATCATTGTGCTGCGGTGTGGTTTCTCAGTCTCTGCCGATCCACACAGCACCGAACTGACCACCACACAGTCTCCCGCACGAGCCAAATGGAAAAATATACTCGAGTTCGGTCGCGCCGGGAAAACCGCGCTCCGTTGTGAGATATACGGCAAGATACCGGCACGGCAAGCGAAGGCAACATTTTCCACCGCCAGGATCCGGCCGAGGCGATCTGCTGCGGTCAAATTACTATTTTGCACTCGTTGCGATTCGGGTTCGTTCCGTGTGGATATTTTTTGTTTACCCTCATTCACTTGCGAGAAACCTCCAGGTGATATCTATCTTCGTGGTGCGCCGGCTCACGGGAAGTCGAAAACCTAGGTGTGTTGTAGATCACACTCCTTTTTATTTCCACCGTACCAGGACACGTTTTGCGGAAGGGAGGCACTGCTGCCGCTGTTGTGGTCACGGTTGTGAGTACAATAATTTTGAGCGTGGTTGGGAATCGGACAGCGAAAGATGCACTGCATCAGATGTGCTAACGAGTTATTGTAGACGATGAAGGGGGATTGCTTGGTGAGATTTTGCTATCAGATAGGAAATGCAAAATAATTATTTGTGGGGAAATTCCCTGGCGAGGAGAAATAGTAGTTCTTTTCCATTCGAACTGATTATGTAAAGATAGAATAATTGGCGAATGGATGAGAAACAGAATATGACCCATTTTTTTAATTAATTATGAAGATATTAACAATTAATTGCATATTATTCGGCAACTCGGCCGTACGAAAACCATTTTTTTGTTAAATATCTTGGCTGTGCATATGCACAGCATATGTTTCGAAATGGACAAATTGATATGAAATTTGCGAAAAAGAATTCACGTGTCTTGGAGGGACTCGAACCCTCAACCTCCTACTCTCTAGATAGGCGTGATAACCCCTACACAACAAGACCACTTAAAGGTCACGTTTGCGGAAAAGCCATCAGAATCCGAGTACCAACCTCCACCGCGGTTAGCTCTCTTTTTTGCAAATTGAATATCTTTCGGATGCTTGATTTGTCCAATCTCCACATTTGCTTTACTGTTGTATATCCACAGCCAAGCGAGTGCACATTGTTTATTAAACGAGAGGATCGCACTCCATGCCCCCAGCAACGGACTGGGCGGGACGGTATAGAATGCGAATTCAATCGCACTCTGCTGTGCCAAAGGCTTGCTTGGCTAAAGCATTTGATGAGTTTGATTGCCTTTACGTAAACGGTCGCGTGTACTCAGACGACTAATGACGGTGAAAGACCGACACTTGATTACAATTAATTGCATATTATTCGGCAACTCGGCCGTACGAAAACCATTTTTTGTTAAATATCTTGGCTGTGCATATTAACAGCATATGTTTCGAAATGGACAAATTGATATGAAATTTGCGAAAAAGAATCCACGTGTCTTGGAGGGACTCGAACCCTCAACCTCCTACTCTCTAGATAGGCGTGATAACCCTACACAACAAGACCACTTAAAGGTCACGTTTGCGGAAAAGCCATCAGAATCCGAGTACCAACCTCCACCGCGGTTAGCTCTCTTTTTTGCAAATTGAATATCTTTCGGATGCTTGATTTGTCCAATCTCCACATTTGCTTTACTGTTGTATATCCACAGCCAAGCGAGTGCACATTGTTTATTAAACGAGAGGATCGCACTCCATGCCAGAATATGAAGATATTGTTGACATATTTCGAACAGATAAAGTATATGCTGGGGAAGCGACGGATTTTGTAAAAATATCATCACATTGTACATAATTTTTGTATTGATCTCAACGGATGATGAACAAATTTATTGTGGACAGATTAAACGTGTAGAGCAACTTTTTAATTCGTCTGAACGCTGCGAATAATCTCCAACGGTAAATCCCAAATCCTCTTGTCCAGACGGCATCCTCCCCGCATCGCTTTTCCCATTCACATTCCCCAATAATCGATATCAAGAATATGCGCCACCATAAAATCCCAATAAATTCTTCCAATCTCCGGGTAAGATCTCGTATCCATGCACTTTTCCACCGGCCTCTAGCTTCTTGCTTTCGAAGGAACCAACAAGCCAATGCCAACGCAACGGTACACAGTCTACCTAATGGCGCTTCGAAACGACTCCGAAACGACGACACCCAGCAACGAAGAACAAGTAAAGCTCTGGCTTTTCAGCCCCGTAACTGCCTCGTGCTACTAATTACACGATATTTGCGTTACATCGGATTAAAACTTAATCTTGGTCTTTATTGCCCGTTCGGGATATGGCTGGGTGAATGGAAATAACGTGGAACCATGGCGGACTTTGGGCCGGAGGGGGGTATTGAAAATCTCAACTATGTAAAAGGAAAAACTCTCTTGAACTTAAGATGGTCGGCTGGCGCTGTAGAATTTTGCACTTTGCGCTTCTTATTTTTTTCAGCTAGATTTCAATATTTGCTGCAATGGTGGAGTATGTACAGGTGTGTGATGATTCGGGTATGCGATATATTGAATGGTTTGAATTTCTTACTTGACCAAATCTGCACTGATTTTCATCAATTTTTGGAGATGACTGTGAGGTTTAACCAAGGGTTTAACCATAGATCATTAATTAACGGCTACGGCGTTTCCTACGATTAAAACGTGTTTTTTGATCCCCTGAGGTTAGTGTCTTCTTCAGGGAACAATTTACCTAGAAAGTCTCGGAATTACTTTCAATTTAACTAATGAATTACGGGGAAATTTACCGTCTTCAGTTTTGTTAAGCCGTCTTTATTGTCTCGTGATTGAACAACCTGCAGACGGAAACGAAATTTGCTTTATACAAAACTCTGATTCTACCAGTGGCCCTTCATGGACATGAAGCGTGGAAGTTAAAAGAGGCTGACCGGAGAGTTTTTGGGAATTTCGAGCGAAAAGTGCTGCGAACAATACTCGGAGGAAAACTAGAAAATGGTGTGTGGTACAGACGCATGAATCATGAGCTGTATAAAGTATACAAAGAAGAAAATATTGTGAAACGTATAAAATGCGGCAGACTTCAGTGGGCTGGTCATATGGTGCGAAAGTCAGAAGTTCGGATCACGAACGCACGGTTCGTGGTTGCAAACAATCCCATTTGAGTTTGCCGTGACAGCTGCTCGTGGTTGCGAACAAACTAAGTAAAAGTGTGAGTGAAATGTGCGTGCAGGTACACGATCGCAGACAGCCTAATGCTAGATCGACCTGTACTAAACAATGTTGTCGATATTCCCAAGAAATGTGCTAAACAGTGCGTTCAAATAAGTGCAAATAAATGTGAATTCAATTGAACAATTGAACCTATCTCCCATAAAGAGCGAATTTGACGTTTCTTATTAATGGATTGGTAGCACATCACTTTTAAAGTGACTTGGTCACTATTTTGAGTCTAGTAACTAAAAAGTCACTATTTGCACCAAAAAGTCACTAAATTCACTTATTTTCGGAAAATGGTCACTCAAGTCACTATTTTTTCACCACAGATTGTGAACAAGTTAAAAAGAAAAGTCATTTGTGCCTGTTGTCAAATATTGCTAACCACATGAAATGTGAATCTGGTAGCACTGCATTGTGCATAATTTCACAACGCAGTGCTACTAGATGCTCTTTTTCATGAATTGAACAGATTCGAGGAGTATTGGAACCAATTTATCAAAAACGGCTGTACGTTAGTCTAAATGGTTTCCGGTGACAGCTTTAGCTGCATCACACAACAATGCTTACATATGTCACAGAGGTTACTGTGCATATGTCTAGTGAGGTTACTTCACATTTGGGAGAATATGTCAGAAGTTATTCAAGCACAGGCCAGGTTAGATAATAATGTTTCAAAGTGTTTTCGATTCTGTATCATGTTCAGACTCTTTAACTTCAGAACCTCAGAGTGTCCTCCGAAAATTTAAGATGATTTGGATAAATGATAGGGGTTTAACGAAGCGCCTTTTTAACTGACTTATGATATTTTGTTCGCAGAATGAAAACGGGAACGAATTCATCCATACATTTTTTGTTGGATTCCCTCAGTGACGGAGTGAAAGGATGTCCGACACGAATTGTGATAAATTAGATCTGCTACACGAAACATTCAAACATTGTTTAACAAATCCGAGAATTCTTTAGGATATCATCCATTTTAAAAATTTTCCTAAATGTTCCGAAAATAACTAATGTGCAGGCGAGAATCTGTCATTTAAGTCTTCCATTTTTGTTTCAAACTTTGACTGCTAAAGCCTCCCATTTAGAACTTATAATTTACTAGAATCTCTGAATTTCGAATCACGTCAAGCTCGTAGCCTTAAAAACCTAATTTAAATTTGTTATTCAACCGCTGTGTTAATGGAAACTTATTTTAAAGTATTTCTTTATAATTTTGATTTCTTCAAATTTATAAATCCTATTATGGGCAGATCAATTACTTACGTAACTCAAAAATCACGCTTTTTGTATGAAACATCTAAATAATGTACGAACACTTAAGTTTGAGTAATTCAGGGATTTTGCTATTAAATATTTGTATGGTTTGTGAGTCTAAGGTCAGCAGGGACTATGTCCAAGGACTTGACGATCCCTCCCCAGGCCATCTGCGAGTTGTGGCGCCTGTCTAGGATGTGGTGGGGTTTGACAGTGGGCCCTGTTAAACCTCTATAAAAGCTGCATGTATCCGCAAGTAGGCCGCACCAAAGCGACCGTGTGAAGCTCAAAGCGCACAAGCCCAAGTCCTGGTGTTAGGTGGGACGCTAAACAGCCCTGACACGACGGCCCTCCGACGAGACAGGAGGTTTGCGCTGGCCCAATAAGCCGCCTAGAAAACCAATCATTACGAACAATATAAGAGATAGTGCGACTCGATATAATCGGCAAAGACCTAGGCGACGAATACAGGATCACGATTGGAAGCTTGGAACATGGAATTGCAAGTCGCTAGGTTTCGCAGGTTGCGACAGGATGATCTACGATGAATTACATCCCCG
The DNA here is from genome assembly GCF_024139115.2 of Armigeres subalbatus. NCBI lineage: Eukaryota > Metazoa > Arthropoda > Insecta > Diptera > Culicidae > Armigeres > Armigeres subalbatus. The sequence continues at coordinate 52,075,902 of NC_085140.1, read as the reverse complement.
CAACTTCGACGTCGTGGCGCTGCAGGAGATTTGCTGGACAGGACAGCAAGTGTGGAAAAGCGGGCATCGAGCGGCTACCTTCTACCAAAGCTGTGGCACCACCAACGAGCTGGGAACCGTCTTCATAGTGCTGGGTAAGATGCGCCAACGCGTGATTGGGTGGCAGCCAATCAACGCAAGGATGTGCAAGCTGAGGATTAAAGGCCGTTTCTTCAACTATAGCATCATCAACGTGCACTGCCCACACGAAGGGAGACCCGACGACGAGAAAGAAGCGTTCTACGCACAGCTGGAGCAGACATACGATGGATGCCCACTGCGGGACGTTAAAATCGTCATCGGTGACATGAACGCACAGGTAGGAAGGGAGGAAATGTATAGACCGGTCATCGGACCGGATAGTCTGCACCAGAGCGTTAATGAATAAAGCTTCCAATGAATGATTAAATTTGTTACGATTAAATCATTCAACTCTATGATTAAAGATTATGATTAACGATTTATTCATTTTTAACAATGAATAATGATTATGATTAATGATTAAATTAATTTTTGACAATGATTAACGAATATGATTAATGAATAAAACGGTTGAAGTATGATTAATGATTACCAATCGTGATTAAATGTTGACACAATATGTGTATGATTAATGATTAACGATCGATATGATTAATGATTAATGATTATGAATAATCAAATTAAATGATTTGCATAGTGATCATTAATCAAGTAACCGTTCAACCAAATTATGTTTTTTTTACCTTTAAAATTGTATGATTATGATTAAAGAATAATGAATAAAAGCGATGTATGCAATGATTAAAATTGATGATTAATGAATAAACTCAATACAAACATGAATATGATTAGTGATTAATGATTAAATGCAAAAATCTATGATTAACGATTAGTGATTAATGATTGAATCGTATTTTTTGTATGATTATGATTAATGAATAATGATTAAATAACCCATTATTCATTAATCATGATTAAATCTATGATTAATCACTAATGCTCTGGTCTGCATACCGTATCGAACGACAACGGCCAACGATGCATAAACTTCGCAGCCTCCCGCGGAATGGTAGTCCGAAGCACTTTCTTTCCCCGCAAAAATATCCACAAGGCCACATGGAGATCATCTAACCAAGAAACGGAAAACCAAATCGACCACGTTCTAATCGACGGTCAATTCTTCTCAGATATCACGAACGTCCGCACTTACCGCAGTGCGAATATTGCGAATATCCAACCACTACCTCGTTGCAGTATGGCTGGGCTCAAAACTCTCGACGGTGTACAACACGCGTCGAAGTCGGACGCCGCGGCTTAACATTGGGCGGCTACAAGACGGTAGACTAGCCCAAGAACACGCGCAGCAGCTGGAAGTGTCACTTCCAACGGGAGAGCAGCTACGCGCAGCGTCTCTTGAAGATGGCTGGAGAGATATTCGATCCGCCATTGGTAGCATCGCAACCGCTGCACTTGGCACGGTGCCCCCGGATCAGAGAAACGACTGGTATGACGGCGAATGTGAGCAGTTAGTGGAAGAGAAGAATGCAGCATGGGCGAGATTGCTGCAACACCGCACGAGGGCGAACGAGGCACGATATAAACAGGCGCGGAACAGACAAAACTCGATTTCCGGAGGAAAAAGCGCCAGCAGGAAGATCGAGACCGTGAAGAAACGGAGCAACTGTACCGCGCTAATAACACACGAAAGTTCTATGAGAAGTTAAACCGTTCACGTAAGGGCCACGTGATATGTGTAAGGACATAAACGGGAACCTTCTTACGAACGAGCGTGAGGTGATCCAAAGGTGGCGGCAGCACTACGAAGAACACCTGAATGGCGATGTGGCAGACGAAGATGGCGGTATGGTGATGGACCTGGGAGAACGCGTGCAAGACATAATTCTACCGGCTCCGGATCTCCAGGAAATCCAGGAGGAGATTGGCCGGCTGAAGAACAACAAAGCCCCTGGGGTTGACCAACTACCAGGAGAGCTATTTAAACACTGTGGTGAGGCACTGGCTAGAGCGCTGCACTGGGTCATTACCAAGATTTGGAAGGATGAAGTTTTGCCGCAGGAGTGGATGGAAGGTGTAGTGTCCCATCTACAAAAAAAAGCGATAAGCTGGATTGCAGCAACCACCGCGCAATCACATTGCTGAACGCCGCCTACAAGGTACTCTCCCAAATTTTATGCCGTCGACTAGCACCAACTGCAAGGGAGTTCGTGGGGCAGTACCAGGCGGGTTTTATGGGCGAACGCTCCACCACGGACCAGGTGTTCGCCATTCGCCAAGTACTGCAGAAATACCGCGAATACAACGTGCCCACACATCATCTATTCATCGACTTCAAAGCCGCATATGATACAATCGATCGGGACCAGCTATGGCAGCTAATGCACGAATACGGTTTTCCGGATAAACTGACATGGTTGATCAAAGCGACGATGGATCGGGTGATGTGCGTAGTTCGAGTTTCAGGGGCATTCTCGAGTCCCTTCGAAACCCGCAGAGGGTTACGGCAAGGTGATGGTCTTTCGTGTTTGCTATTCAACATCGCTTTGGAAGGGGTAATACGAAGAGCAGGGATTAACACGAGTGGTACAATTTTCAATAAGTCCGTCCAGCTATTTGGTTTCGCCGACGACATAGATATTATGGCACGTTACTTTGAGAAGATGGAGGAAGCCTACATCAGACTGAAGAGGGAAGCTAAGCGGATCGGACTAGTCATCAACACGTCGAAGACGAAGTACATGATAGGAAGAGGTTCAAGAGAAGACAATGTGAGCCACCCACCGCGAGTTTGCATCGGTGGTGACGAAATCGAGGTGGTAGAAGAATTTGTGTACTTGGGCTCACTGGTGACTGCCGAAAATGACACCAGCAGAGAAATTCTGAGACGCATAGTGGCTGGAAATCGTACGTACTTTGGACTCCGCAAGACGCTCCGATCGAATAGAGTTCGCCGCCGTACCAAACTGACAATCTACAAAACGCTAATTAGACCGGTAGTCCTCTACGGACACGAGACCTGGACGATGCTCGTGGAGGACCAACGCGCACTTGGAGTTTTCGAAAGGAAAGTGCTGCGTACCATCTATGGTGGGTGCAGATGGCGGACGGTACGTGGAGGAGGCGAATGAACCACGAATTGCATCAGCTGTTGGGAGAACCATCCATCGTTCACACCGCGAAAATCGGACGACTGCGATGGGCCGGGCACGTAGCCAGAATTTCGGACAGTAACCCGGTGAAAATGGTTCTCGACAACGATCCGACGGGCACAAGAAGGCGAGGTGCGCAGCGGGCAAGGTGGATCGATCAGGTGGAAGATGACTTGCGGACCCTCCGTAGACTGCGTGGTTGGCGACGTGTAGCCATGGACCGAGCCGAATGGAGAAGACGCTTATATACCGCACAGGCCACTTCGGCCTTAGTCTGATTAAATAAATAAATAATGGTTTGTGAGTCCTTTTTTATACAAGCTGCAGCAGTTCTGCGGAAAACATCGAGCTCATATTAAACATTATTACAGTGAACGTTCGCTAATTGGGGTTTTTCTAGTTGGGGCGCTTTTTAGTTGGGGGTTCGCTAATTGGGGTGAAACCCAATTAAAAAGCAGCCAAACGTCATAATGTGATGTCAAAAGCGCGTTTGTTTCCGTGTTTGGCGGGATCGATATTTTCTGGCGCGTGAAATTTTCCTTTGTTCAATGCAAAAAGTAAATAACATCGGCTTTTCAAAACGCCCCAATTAGCGAACGGCATTCGCTAGTTTGAGGTGAGGTCGTACCCCAATTAGCGAACGACCACTCTACTACAATGCTGTACTGCCGTTTTACACATAATTGTCCCAAGCAGGGTTGTAAATTTTCGGCAGCACTGGATGAAGGTGATGTTTTTTTATATCATGTTTTTATTTTCTTCCTGCTTTGAAATCAACCTCACATTCCCGAAGAGGCAGAAAAGTAAACAACAGAACTCACATCACCCACTGCGCCGCGAAGATGAAATTTACCACAGCAAAATGTACACATTCACCCAGCAAATTGAAAAAAATCACCACGCGTTTAAATGGGCCACTCACAGTCATACGGTAAGGCGCGAACTGAGCAGCTTGTCAGAGCGACTTGTGAGTGGCTGAATGCGAAGTTGAACGGTCTGTGTTGGAAATGATTTTTCGGCTGCACCCAGTCGCACTCACCACGGCGGCGATGAAGGCGACTGCAGATTATACTGAGATCCGTGTTTTTCACTGCATTGACTGTGAAATATTTCTACCCTGGTCCCAAGTTACATTTGAAAAAACAAGCTCGAGTCAATTTGTGTAGAACTTGCTTCAAAATCGCCGTTAAAATTATAAACATAATTTTGTGTAACAACTTTAAACTCACTACCTGTTCTCCTGAAGCCGGGACCTTTACGTAGTGTGTTACGAAATAAAAATTTCCATGGTCATGAATATTGCCTGCTTCTGGCTGACCCAACAAGTACCTTCCTCAATATCCAAATCTGTGGTACTTATCAGTATGTCGTTAAGCCTTTTGCTAATGTCGAATTCGTTTTTAAACCTGGGTCAGTGCCAACCCGAACCCTGAATAAAAAAACATTTTCAGTTCCATCTGTCATTGGATATGTTGGTGTGCGTAGCATCGTGTTTGTTTTGATTCGAAACATATGATCCAGGACATCCAGTGCACTGGCAGTGCGTTGGCGTTGACTAATCAGATCATGATAAATAAATATGTTTAAGTGCGTGAACTGATTTTTTGCGGATAGTGGAATTTACTTTTGGGTGGATATAAACAGGGAAACTGCTCGTGGAATTCATCTCATGGCTCCGATATTCATCCCATCAAAAACAAAGCAATGGAAAGGAATTTGGATTGTTTATTATTTTTGGGATATTTCTCAGCAGTGAGCACAAATGTTGACAAAAAGAGGCGACGAAATTGGTGCTGCATTTCTTTGTTTCCCGTTGAGATGAATATATGTTCAGTGAGATGGAGATCGGAACAGTTCCCCTATTTAATTATATTCAATAACCCTGTGCACATTTTTATACCAAGAATTTCGTATTTCCGTAAATTCATCTATTTCTGCAAAAGTTTTTTTTCGGAGAACACTCAGAAGCATGTAATAAAAATTCTCCAGGATTCGCTAATTTTTTTTCCTCGCTACCTCTCCTGATAAAGGTAGCCTCACACCTTGGGAACATTTTCCGCCGGATTTTGGGCCCCGTGCATTTTCAATTTTCAACAATCTCCCGGAGGAATGGCTCAAGGTACTTCCGGGGGAATTTATGTACGAAACTTGCGGAGCAATTCCTGAAGGATACTTCGAGTAAGTTCCTGTATTCTAGAAAGATTTCCTGAAGGAATTATATTGTAGGAATTTCCAAATTAGTTCCAGGAGCAACTTCCAGAGAAAATCCTGGAACAGTATTCATCTCGAAAGGATCCCTTGGAATTCTTGAAAGATATCGCCAAAAATTCAAGAAAGAATTATTGAAAGAATTTCTGAAGTAATTTCTGGCAGAATTCCCGAAGAAAATTTTGAAACGCACGAAAGAGAAATTCTGCATAAGAAATAATTGTATTTGGTATTTTTCAAATATATTTTTCTGACAATTTTTAGCGGATTTTGTGAACGGGTTTCAAGTGGAATTCCCAAACTACATAATTCCATCCACCGACCTAATTTAGGACATCATCTGTGAGGAAAACTGAATGAACTTATGAATACATAGCTTCCCTAACAATTATTTTTAAAACTGAATCTAGACAACATTACCGGATTAATTTCATTTTAAACTACAATAACAAATATCACAAAATTCCTCGAAAAAAGATTTTCAACGCGCATTTTATTTTAATAAACAGATAGTTTCGTTTCTCCCTTCTGCTTGTTTATTCCGTCCAGTCCCACCCACCCACGTGGTTTTGACAGTTGTAGTACAGTTGTATTGGTGAACCCGGTGCGAAACCGTGAAACAACACAGTGCGAACCCGACAGCTTTGGGGTTGGAACTAGTGCGAACCCAACCTGAGCGAATAAAAAAACGTTTGGCAGCACTTAGGTTGGAACTGGTTCCAACCTAGGTTGGAACTTTTAAAAACGAATTCGACATAAGTTTCATCATCTCGCTAGTTAGGTAAAGATGGGCGTTCCTAGGAATATTAATCCTCATGTTTTTGCTAACATTTCTGATTTTAATAGTATTCCAGATTTCAAACGAAAAACATGAGTATCACAAGTTTTCAATCTACGAATTATACCATGCTTATGTGATTTGCATTTCACTAAAGTCACTTTTTTAAACTGCATTCATCGCTACCAGTCCTGAATGTGTTTTTCTCATAACATTTTATAACACATGAGAAAGGCACCAACACCAGGATTGCTGTTTAAACTGTTCTCCGTTCCATTCAACGTGCAACTTTGAAACTCCTTTCAATGTAAACAAACTTATGATATTAAACTGTACCTGTATCGTCTCCGATGATTGGAATTTAATTTTCACTTTCCAGAAGTTTGTGCACTTTCGCTGTATTCGGTCACTCACATGAAAAAAACGCTGAAATCGATCCCAACGGAATTCAGGCGAACCTGATTCATTTGCATCCACTGAGTATTCGCGACGAATTACTTATTTGATACTCGATGGGCTAAAGCTCTTTCGATGAACCTACGCCGAATGGAGTATCCTTCTCCACTGGACTCGATCCTGGGCCAATCGCTTCCAGTCGCCCTGAACATTGAGCGCCCTCAGGTCCTTCTTCAACTTCAAAAAGCCATCGTGTACGCGGCCTCTTCCGGGTTCTCTACTAAATATTATCTCCGCTTGACGTTCTTCCGGCAAACGAACAACATGACCAGCCCACCGTAGTCTGCCGTGTTGAATAAGCCTAATAATAACCAGCCCTTTATACACCTGGTACAACCCGCGATTCATGCGACGCCGCCAGATACCATCCTTCTGTTTACCGTCTAGTTCTGCCCGCAGCATCTTACGCTCAAACACTCCGAGAGCTCTCCGATCAGCCTCCTTTAACGTCCATGTTTCATGGCCGTATAAAGCCATCGGAAGAATCAGAGTAGTATACAGCGCGAGTTTTGTTTTCGTTTGCAGACTACGGGACATAAGCTGGTTATGAAGTCCGTAATAAGCCCTATTTGCAGCTGCAATACGCCTTTTCACCTCGCGGGTAACATCATTATCGCACGTCACTAATGTTCCAAGATACACAAATTCTTCTATCACTTCAAATTTTTCACCATCCACCACCATTTCACTACCACCACCACTAATGAACCCACGTTGATTGACAGCGACCATGTACTTCTATTGTAACTCTTGCTTTCTGGCTTCAGAATCCTTACTCATATGAATAAAAACCCAAGATTGATTCAATTGGCGATCATGTTCTTCTGAGAGCAAATATTCTGACACAATTTTGACGTAAACTACGTCTAAGGGGAAGACTCTGATACAGGGTGTAAAACGGAAATTTCCAAATTCGAGACCGTCACGAAATTAGGATAGATTTCAAACGCTAATAGCTCCTTTATCTTTCAATGGATTTTCGAGATTTTATTATCAATCGAATCGGCAACTCTCCAGCAATTTTTTAAGCCTATTGGAACTATTGATTTTCAACGTAAAAACATTGAAAATTCCAAATATTTACCAACCAAGTTTTTTTTCACAGTTTCGTAACGACCGCCGTCTGCGGTTGGTTCTTGCGCTCTACTTTTGTGCGGTGATTCGCACAAAAAGTACAAAATAGTACCAGAGCAATGACCGCGGTCGGAGCAAAAAAGTAGTGTTTATGAAAAAGTGCTACAGATGCTGGACATGTTTATGTAAGCAAGAGGTGAATATTAAAATTGAGGATCGAAGTAGGACGTGAAAGAAACCGGACGCTAAAATTTCCTCATCCGTCATTTTCTCGGTTTTTCGATAAAAGTGGAATCCTAAAATGATTCGTATATCATTTTTCTCGAGCTTGAGTGCCTTTCGGAAACGGCGCACCTACCAGGATACCAGGATACGCATCTGCGCAGGATACCAACAACGGTTTCGACAAATTTTGTGCAGCAAATCTGATGGCCGTGTGAAGACTGCAGCGGATACAACGACGAAAACGGGAAATGGCGTTGGCGCAAGATTTAGAGGTAGGAGAATCAGCGATGGAAATGGTTGTGGAGTCGGCGACCTTTCGGAGACATCAGGCTGTCTCAAGGGATATCGTGTGCACACTATATCGTCAATGGCATTGATCCGCAATCCGACGTCTGCTCGATGGTGGGATAGTATGGACAATGCCACGTAGGGACGTGGATGGTAAGTACCTTCATGGAATAAGGTGAGTTCATTTTACTTTAATTTATTTCCACAAATTGAACATTTTAGGATTTAGATTTGCTATTTTGCATCTCTTTTGAACTAAGGCAAATTGAAGGAGGTATTATTATGTAGGGTGTGACGGTAACTTATAACTGGTAAAATTTTACTAATTATCTTATAATGCTAGTTTCACTTAGGCTCATGAATAGGATGGGATTTGTTTTCATTTGGAAATGTTTTCCGACGAAGGCTAATCATATGATTCCGGTACGCTTGGGGAAAGGGATGATTAAACATCAACAAGTTCAATAAACAGCATATAATTACATTTGTTAGTATATTATATATTATTATTGTCGTACGATTTGCTGGATATATTGGATATTATTATTTTTCATTTTATTATGAAACAAACTTTTATAATAAATTTAGAAAATTAAAGAGTGCATGACTGTGTTTGTCCGCACACTTGTGAGAGCTGTTGTGTGGACCGTCGTACAGAAGGAGGTAGTGAAAGGAGAGTGAATTGCAGGAAATTTAAAGATCTGTATATGGCAAGGCACGTTGGTTTGTCGGTGCCTTTATGCCCAGGGAGATCGGGAAAGTTTTCCTGGATCGGACCGGAAATCGAACCCGATCATCCTCGCCATGGTCTTGCTTTGTGGCCGCGCATCTTACTTGATAAAACTGTGCGAATACCGGAATCAGTACTTGATGGTGATATTTTATCAGTAGAAGAATTAATCTACCTTATCATATAAAGTATTCAGTGTGGCGTAAGGTATGTAATTGAGCACTAGGATGAAAATAAATAATGCGTGAAGTAGTATATGCTGAAGGTGGGTGAGGGTAACAGGGTGACAGTGTTGAAGTGCGTTTGTTAGATTTTTTCTTCGTCGCGGGATAATCCACGGAACAAATATAAGTTGATAAATCGTAAAAAGTGCAAGTTTGTTCGTATTTTGTGTTGGACGCAGTACCGTATACGGTCGCGCGGTTATCAAAATATCTGATTCTGCTGTAAATTGGAAAGTGAAACAATCAGTTCAGTGTAGATTTGTTCGTGTTTTGTATTGGACGTAGAACGATCGAAGATCGGGTCCAGACGTGTTTTCTTCAGTAAGCAGAACGATCGGCCAGTGATCGATTTTTTTTTTGCTTCGGCCGGTAACCGAAATTTTGTTCTGCTTCGTGCGTGTGTGTAAATGATTTAGAAAGTAAAAGTTTAAATCGCGTCTAGACATGTTTTCTTCAGTAAGCAGAACGATCGGCCGATCATCATAGTTTTATTCTGCTTAGTGCGGTAAGCAGAACGATCAGCCGATCACCGAAATTTTGTTCTGCTTTGTGCGGGCTTTAAAAAATTTAGTGCTGTTTTCATCGATCAAACTACACGCTATACACGGCATACCGTTTACCAAAACGAACCCTGCCACACTCCCTACCCCATATATCCAACATCCCAGTGATTTCTCGTGGAAGTGCAGATGACTCGTCGGCTTCTATCAAAGCGAGTATCACGTCATCAATTTCCTACCTATTCCCTAATTGACCTGCATTCGGACACGGCCGGCGCTGGTATTGCTTATTTTTGGGTCACCAGTTCTTACACATTGAAGATGATGTTAGTCCCAAACTTCATCTGTTGGTTCTCTGTGTAATTACAGCTGACCTGGCAATAACGGAGTAGCAACCGTGGGCGGTCAATCATGCTCATGCTCATGCTCATGCAAGAGGTGAATATTAAAATTGATTATCAACTTTAAACAAGGTTACACTCTAACTTTTTTGACGGAAATTGAGTAAAATTTCTGTGGGATAGAAAGAGAGAGCAATGCAATTTTATTCAGCCACCGAGTAGGTGAAAGTTAGCGTGTATCCTACTATTTAGGGAGCATCCCTTTAAAATAACACTTCAAAAGCATTTAATCGCCAATTAATAGTCAATTAACTATGAAATGCATTAGTCACTCTAAGTCGAATAACAATCGGAGAAAGGCATCATCACCACTATGGAATAATAAATTTGGGGTTTTTAAATGAAAATTTTAAATTGTCATATCCAACCATTTTCATATATAGTGAGTTAGGCCAATTTTGTTCGAAACATAAATGGATTGGTGCGCGATCGAACATGATTTGCGGAAAAACTACACATTACACGCGGCTACACGTTTACCAAAACAAGCCTCGCTAACTCTCGACTCCATATAGGTATCCAACATCCCAATGGTTGTAATTTGACTAAACATGCACGCGCGGTTTGTATGAGAATTACTATGAAAACAGTAATTTTTTCGGAAAACCGTTTTGCAACGTTGGTCATTAATATCTAAAAATATATGAGTATATTGGCAACATAGGAAACTTAGCAAGTGAATAAATCGCGATGCGAAACAATTCGCTGCTTGCAAGAAAAATTATTAAGGAAATACTAAATCGTGGGAAATTTAATTGAGCACGTAAAAAAATAACATATCAATAATGATCATTTTTATTTTCTTTATAACTTTGCTTACGAAAATCCAGATCGGTTCGCAACAACAGATTACAGATTTAGAAATAGTCTACGAAGTCTTCGGGTTGATTATATTTAGGGGGAGATCCTCCAGTGCCGGACACATAAGCCATTTAACAATAAAAACACTTGAACTCCGGATTATGTTTCCATTTATACCATACTAGCATTATTATTATTATTATCGTCTTTATTAAAGAGGTTTTCAGCCCTTGGCTGGCTCACCTCTAGTATCAGAAACCATACTAGCAGAACGTACCCTGCGTTGCTCGGGTTTTTACGTTTAACGTTCGAAATGTCATTTTCTGCGTTGATTGCGACGCCGCACTCTAGATCATTTTTCGAGCGATCGCATTAGGTTTTCTCCAAACTCGCCCTAATATTGTATTTTGACAATTTTCCCAAGTTTTCCTTTAAAATTTACTAACCTGTTGCATATAGAAACACAGCTGATCCCAATACGAATCGATTAGTGAGGAAATCTCGCAAATCGGTCATCCTCTTCGTGAGTTATATTGGCTCAAAGGAAGAATAGATAGAAGAAAGAAACACAAAATACGTTTTTCAAGGATGAATTTTGGTGAAAAATTTTACGATTCAGAAAAATGTCTCCTATACCGGACACTATTGCATCATGTTCAAATGTAACTAAGTTCCTGTTACATGAGTAAAGACATCATTCAAAATAGTAATATTATTCACATTAAAGCATGTTGCAAATATTAAAAATTGTTAGTGGAGCTTATTTGACTCTTCAGCTAAATTTTTTACATCCTAATCCAAATTCCCACATTTTTCAATGTCCTCTTAATTTTTGTTTTTGCTAATTTCTGTGGCTTTCTCAGCAAGAAGAAACAATTGAATTGAAGTAAGTGTAACAAAACAGGTTTGAAGAATTTTTATTCAACTTCAAATTTTGTACAAAGTTTATCACATGAAGATCTGATATTTCTTGCCGTTAGAAGCCTTTTCAATACCTTCCTTTTGTACTTAATAAGATGAAGGAGGGACCTCTGCAAGTAGTGTCGTTTTAAGGGTCTGTCTCATTTGGAGAATTAAACTGGAATTAAACTTAAAAGTGACATTTCAATAATTATCAAATAACCCTGCTCGCAGAGCAAGATTACTTTTGACAGATATCGAATCATTTTGTATCGATGTCTAATTGGAATCGCTGGGTAGCACCACCCATTCTTATGACTGGGTTATTTGCTAATTTTCGAACTGTCACTTTTAAGTTTAATTCTCCAAATGAGACAGAGCCTAAGAAGTGTCCGGTATTGGGAGGTGTCTGGTTGATGTTATCGTTCAAGCATAAGGGAACGCAAAAGTCAAAATTTCAATCACTCTAGGCTCTAACCAAAATAATTATCTTATGATCTGTTTTACGTAGTTTACGTCGGGCGGTCGTATCTTGAATATAACCCTTCTGATTTTTTTCCAGGTGGAATGCTGAATGGTAAACTCGTAATTGCCGGGCTTGCCGAATAATTTAATAGTGCGCCTTCATATTCTGCTTCTCGTTACTTCTCCGTATAAATTGTACTAAAATCATTTTACCAAACTTTAGGGCAGCGACGGGATTCAAACCCGTGAGTGAGAAATCCGAACCGTGCTGGCGTTACTTCATTCCATGTCGAAACACATCTCCAGTTAAGTTATGTCATTTGAGATGTACAACACTTTATCAAGCAACAAATGCGTTTGATTTTCACAGAAACTGGAACGATTGGTAAACCGATAATATTGTAGGGTGCAGTCAATACGGTACACCGCGCGGCTTACGTAATGATTCCAAATGCGCAGTTGCCCGAGATTCCACGCGGCGTTTCCCATTCAAAAGGAACAACCACAAAAAGCAAAAGTGCGGTGCGTCGTTTCCTCTGGGGAGCGCTGCGTGTACTTTTGGGCAAATGCGTTAATATTTTATGCACGTCGGCTACATTAATACTTCCAATAGTTCTTTGATTGTCACCTCTCACATTACTGCCTAATCCTCCTTCACAGTTTTAACTGATTCCTTTGCTTTACACCAGAGTGTATGTAATTAGGAATGGCGACACTGTCAGAATTGGAACAAAATTCACCTGTCATTCCCATACAGGAGCAGGAGACCTGTCAAATGCAAATTGACGTCTCCAGTACATTGTCAGTGTACCCCGAAAAATTGGTTCAGGTGGTTCTGTCAAAGTTGCTTATATCGGGAGCATTTCTCGATTATGGCGTAATTGGTTCAGGTGGTTCTGTCAAAGTTGCTTATATCGGGAGCATTTCTCGATTATGGCGTAAGAGGTTTAAAACCAATTTTATTTTTTAATTATTGTAAATAACACAATTGCATTGCTCATTAGTTATTTTGGTATAGGCTTGTATATACTCAAGTTCCACTCTTAATTACATACACTCTGCTTTACACCTATCACGAGTTTGTAGCCAACTTAAACCACGTCTGTTTTGGTCTTGATACCATTTAACACTGAGCTACATGAGGTTCCTTATCTTCCAATATTCGATAAAAATAAAACATTTATTTTGACGACGTGCCAACTACGCTTGCCTTATCATTCATTGCGATAAGCTTATTTACAATTGAGCTTTTCGTGCTTTTGTTGATATTGACCGTCCACCGCTGCTCATATAGCCTCTCTGTCTCTTTAATCCTAGGGTAACTGTTCAGAACTTCACTTCATAGCTCCCATGTTCAATCCATCCAAAACAAGGCAATTAAGAGGAATTTTATTTTGTGTTTTTTCAGCAATGAACTCGCATGTTAGCAAAAAAAAAACGACAAAATTGGTGCTGTATTTTGTTTTGCTATAAGATGAATATATGATTTTTTTCATACTATGAGCAAATAAAACATCATATTAACGGTGACCTAAAAAATCATGAGATGGATATGTGTTCAATGTGATGGAAATGGGAAGCGTTACCGTATATAGACTGCAAACTCCTTTATTCGTTGTTTGTTATCGCAATGCAAAGGTTGATAACGAAATGGAAACCGCCGTAGTAAATCATTAGACCTATCCCAACGATAAATAGGCATGTCTTACGTTCTGAGCCTTGCAAACGCCAGTGAAAATAGCTCGGAGACGTTAGTATACCGTGGGCTTCGTTGCCGTGTGGCGACCTATGCAGATATGCGTTCTGTAATTTCTGTCTTGAAAGGAGAAAACTCTGCTTCAAGACTCGGCTGTTTAGTTGCGATTAATCGTGCTAATTGTGCTTGGTATTTTGTTGTGATCTGAATACAAACAACAGCAGGAAACCCTCTGGTGCTAATGTCTGGATTGCCATGCGTCCCGGAAGTTGAAGCAATACTCACTGTAGGAGAATCTTGGAAAAGCCTTGAATAAGTCTACACAGTCCGAACAAAATCGGTGAATTTCCGTGCAATTAGATGTAACAAATTGACGTGCAACTTCGAAACTGCACCTTCCGATGTGCGTTGATATTAAACTGTGTCGGTTTCGTTTTCTATTATTGCATTTAAATTACAATTTCCATAAGCTTGTGCCCTTTCGCTGCCTTCGATCACGCTGAAGAAGAACGCTGAAATCGACCCCAACGTGCACGTGCTGTTATTTCTCAGTTTATTTTGTAATTAAAGAAAAAAGTCGGCCCAGCATGGGCCGCAGAGCGAGAGTCTAGCTCGTTAACTACTCGGGTAATTCTACTTCTTGAAAGAAAGTCAATCAAGGTGTAACGGGTGATTCATTCTGGTGATTCAAACATCAGACTAAGCAATGACTAAAATGATTCTACGACTATTCCCCAAATGCAATTTCCCCGAATGTAACATTTCCCCGAATGAAACATTTACCCCGAAAATATAGTATCTCCTGCAAACATGTTTCTGCAATTGAGTGTATGCGTCCGAGAAGAGCAGCGTTCGAAGATAGCGTCTTATTGGAGATTATCAGCTCAAGATTCTTTGATAGTATTGGATGTTCTTGGACCTCCAAGATGTGTTGTTGAATTATATAGATGTCAGAGTACATTGTTACCAAGGTAGCTTTTGTACTTATTTAGTCAAAAAAGGACTGCATTTTCCTAAAATAGAATCCAGAACTACAATTCCGATTGAAAGCATTTTGGTAAATATTTTTCAATCTTTTAAATCAAACTCCTGTCCTGTATATTTTTAAGAAGTATATGTTAAGTATATGTTGAATGTTAAACCTAAAAACCATCTTTGATGTTGAACCTAATATTATAAATAAAATAAAATAACACCCAAATAAAGACCTAGAAACAATAATACGAATAAAAACCCAGTCGAATGATTCAATTGGCCAACATGTTCTTCTGAGAGCAAATATTCTAAGACAATTATTTGTTCGGATCAAATGCTGAATGATAAACTCGTAAGTGCCGGGCTTGCCGAATAATTTAATATTGCGCCTTCATATTCTGTTACTCGTTACTTCTCCGGATAATTTGTATTAATATCATATTTACCAAAAACTTGGGGCAGCGACGAAATTTAAACCCGAAATTTAAATCCGAACCGTGCTGGCGAAATGGTAGCACATCTCCAGTTAAGTTATGTCATTTGCAATTTTCAAGTAACAAATGCGTTTGATTTTCACAGAAACTGGAACGATTGGTAAACCGATAATATACACGTCGGCTACATTGATACTTCCGATAGTTCTTTGATTGAGACGTTGTCATTTCACCTCTAGGTTCACATCACTGCCTAATCCTCCTTAGTTTTAACTGTGACCTTTGCTTTACACCTATCAAGAGTCCGTAGCCAACTTAAGCCTCGTCTGTTTTGGTCTTGATACCATTTAATACTGAGCTACGCGAGGTTCCTTATCTTCCATTATTCGATAAAAATAAAACAATTTTGTTGACGACGTGCCGATTGCGTTTGCCTTATCATTTGTTGCGATAAGCTTATTTATTTACATTTGAGCTTTTCGTGTTTTGCAGACATTGATCGACCACTGCTGCTCGTATAGCCTCTCTGTCTCTTTATACCTAGGGTAACTGTCTTGAATTTCACTTCATAGCTTCCATATTCATCCCTTCAAAAACAAGGCAATGAAAAGGAATTTGAGTTGTATCTTATTTTGTTATTTTTTTTAGCAATGAGCAAGCATGTTAGCAAAAAGAAGCAACGAGATTGGTGCAGTATTTTTTTGCGATGAGGATGAGATGAATATATGATTTTTGCCTTTCTCGTACAACAAAGTTGTACCAGAAAGGCTTTCATTTCACTCCCAAAACGTACTTTTTATAGAGCGCTTGCAGACCCATAGTATTATATACCATTCGATTCAGCTCGACAAACTGAGCAAATGTCTGTCTGTCCGTGTGTGTGTGTGTGCGTATGTGTGTGCACATTGAAACATTAGACAATTTTTCTAGTACTAAACCTGAATCGATTTTGCTACAACAAGTTGCATTCGATGGGGAATGTTTTCTTCTTGTTCGCTATTGAATTTCATAATGATGGCACGTCTCAAAAAATAGTAAATAATCAAAGAGTTATAAGACATCATTATTTCGTAACAAATAAGCTATCGATTTTCTAGGTTATGTTCTCCCAAGACACAATTTATTCGAAACCGGCACACTGATAGCATAGAATACACAGCTTACACGGAAGAAACAACTTCACAAAGAAACATAGAAACTCATTAATGAGTTAAAAAGTACCTATTTTAAGATTTCATGTATACACTGAAAATTCTCGTTTATTTTTTCAAAATGACCTAAGAAACATATTTTCATGAATGAATTTGCGATTGAAATTGCGATCAACAGACCAATATGATAGCTTTTGATTACAGTACACAAATTAATTCATGAAAAAAGGTGACATATGTTCTTTTTAAAAGTTAAGCGTCATTTCTGCCATTTCTTTTCCCTATGGGCCGATGCGAGCAGTGAGAAGAGAAAAGAGAAAAGTGAGACGTGAGAAGTGCGAAGTGAGGAGTGAAAAGTAAGAAGTAAGAAATGAAAAATCAGAATTAAAAAATCACCAGATGATCCGAAATGAAAACAAAAATATTTTTCCAAATTTAATCTAGACTATCCTTTGAAAAGAGCTGAATTTTTTTTGCTAATATTTTCAAATGGATATAATAGAAAAACGACGCATCCCACAAAAAAGTGTTGTATGGGTGACCATCGCAAAATCAGTCAAACTTTCTAGTGAAAATATCGGAAACAATCCAAATTGAGCCCTACACTGAAAAAAATCAGTTTAAAAATTTTAAAGTCGATTTGCGAAAAAACGCCCTTTTTATTTAAATGAAATTTTGTCTCAAGATAGGTGATTATGTTCCCTACCAACCGTCCATACATCGCAAGCTGGGCACTCTTAAGGAAAAAAAGTTTTTCTAACAAAAACTTTTTCTTGTCGGAATTATTTTCAGTGTATTTTCATTTGAAACTAAACCAATGAAAGCCATCGTTATAGAACCCCAAGCCAATCTATTTTTATGATACATTGTCTAATTTAGTCACTAAATAGAGTTTGTTTTTAAATTAAGAGTAATATTAAAAAGGGGTTTATATCTTCAAAAAATATTATATTCCATTATTAGCTTCTTGTACTCTGCCTGACTGTACAGGAATACTTAATATGAGTATATATGTATACATATGTTAAATCCACCCCTTAAAGACATTGAAAAAATCAATTCCGTCCAGAAAAAGTTTTTGTTAGAAAAATTTTTTCACTTCAAAGTGCCCAGCTTGCGATGTATGGACGGTTGGTAGGGAACATAATTACCTATCTTGAGACAAAATTTCGTCGAAATCGAAAAGGGCGGTTTTTGCAAATCGACTTTTAATTTTTAAATCGATTTTTTAGTGTAGGGTTCAATTTTGAGTTTTTCAAAAGTTTTATTAGAAAGTTTGACTGATTTTGCGATAGTCACCCATTCAACACTTTTTTGTAGGAAGGGTCGTTTTTCGATTATATCCATTTGAAAAAATCACCAAAAACAAGTTTTACCATTTTCAAAAGATAGTCTGCATCAAATTTGGAAAAACTAAGTATGCACTTTTCTTTTTACAGCACTTCTTAAATATTGACCAATAAATTTACAAAAAGTCAACTTAAACAATCAGAACACTTGCAAGTTCCCAAAAAGTTCTATTTTGGCTTTACGCATTTTATTACATTTCCCGCATAACTTTTCAAAAGGACCTAAGTAACTTTTTTCATGAATTCTCGTTAACTTTTCAGTGACGTAGTAATATTTTTTCATGAATTAATTTGAATACTGCAATCAATAGCCTTCATGTTGTTCTGTTGATTGCAGTACTCAAATTAATTCATGAAAAAAATGTTACTTAGGTCCTTTTGATAAATTATGCGAGATCTATAGTACAGCAGAAAGTCTGATAAACGTTCATTTCGAACAATACACCGCAGATTGCTGGTTAATTTTTTTTTTACATATACTCTGTCTCGCTCAAACCAACAGCAAATAATCTAGCGACTACTTTAACGAACTATTTAAGGAACAGCTACTTTAACCGACCGTGTCCATTTAGCAAGTACGATGTTGAACATAATCTGGAGATTAAAATAACACTTTAATAAAGTTATAAAAAACTTAGCAAGTAACCGCACAATATTGAGTAAAACAAATTAAGGGTGTAGCATTTCCGCATGCGGTGAATGAATTTCGCACCGTGTATATAACTGACAGCATGAATGTTTGTGTTGCTTCTTTCGTGCTTTATTGATGATGCTAACCTCTCAACACAAACTCTCAAGCAAAGTTTTCCAAAGCTTCAAATGTGGAACACGAAAACTAATGGACGAACGCACACGCGCTAGAGACCCGAAGCCGATGACTTTATCCGCTCGCATCAACACAGCTGTAAAAGTTTCATCGTTGGAAATAAAAATCGCATACCTACGTACATGCTTTCTCGTGCGCTCGTTACGTTTGCTGCCATTTTGTTGCATGCTTTGGAATGAAAGAAGAGGCGTGTCATTGAGGCTAACTGGGGTGACATTGCGCATCTCGAATCGAATCACTCGATTCGTAAGTTTTTCGATTCGTTTCGAAAAAATTGCGGCATTATGTATTTCGTTCGACTTCATTCAGTCGCAGTACAAGATTTCGAATGGTGTTGTACTAGTTCAATCGAGTATGTTCTGTCAAACGGAATGTAAACAGAGAGAATAAGAGATAGCTGTCTCCGTGTTTAGTATGCCGCCTGCAGGAGAGACAACCTTCAGCGCATGGCGAATGTGAGTAAACAGAGAGAATAAGAGTAATTTCATCTGCGTGTAGTATGTTGCCTGTTGGATAGGCATCCTTCATGGCATGAATTGACAGTTAATTTATAAACAAGCAAATTGTGCTCGATGACTTTAAAAAGCAATATTATTTATTGAGCAGTTGCAACCGATTAAAACATTATGCCGATACGACATGTTTTGTAAATTGAGATATTGTTACGACACAAATTATAAGTTTTATGTTTATTCGAATTTATGCCATAGATCCAATTTTGAGCTAAATAATTTAAAGCTAAAGAAGGATTCGATAATAAATTACTTTGATGTTTCTATGTGTTTTAGTTAAATGCACTTGAGTCATCTCATGCGCGTTTTTTTATTTAACTCATTTATTTTTACGCAGATTTTCCTCATGGATTTTTCACGCGGTTTATCGAAATCGTCAAGAAATACGTGAAAACTTCGAAAAACCGATTTTAGTTGAAGTCGTTTTTACGCGGATTTCGGGATAATTAGAAATTGCATATTGTCAGGGAACTGTAAAAGTAGGTATACTTATGACATTGTTTTCATCAAGAAACAATAATAAAACATTTATTCTCTTCTCGTAGAGAAATAATAACAAATTACAGTAGACGTTCGATAACTGCAAGTCATTTAACTGCAATGCTTTTTAACTGCAATTCGATAGTTGCAACAGTTTTGCAGTTATCGGACAGCTAAACTTCAAAACGATGCCATACTCAATGACAGCTGCATTGCGCTGCACAATCAGATGCACTTTTACTGCATCTAACGTCGATTGACAACCGTTTGACGTCTAAAATGCGTTGCAGTTATCGAACGGCATTCGCTAACTGAAAAGTAAACATTTTGCAGTTATCGAACGGCTACTGTATAATTAAAAACTTTCAGCAAGAAATGACTCTCGAACAACATTCGAAAGCTAAAAAGGTGACGAGTGTTTTTCATTCGACTTGAGTCGTTTTTCAGTGTGCTATCGAGAATCCATAATGCCAAAACATCTCGTTATTCTTGTACCTCCTCGAGCATACTCGAACGATGAGTCGTTTTCGAGATCGAATCGAAACCTGTAATGCCAAACATGTTCGACTCGATAGAATTACGTTCGAATCGAGATGCACAATGCCACCCCTGCTTATTGGGGTTGGTGGTTTGGTTGGTTTGGGTGGAATGATGGTGTAGTTTGGGCATTTGGGTGATTTGAACTTAACGTTCGTTTTCATACACCTCCTTATTTCCATATTATGCGGCTTTTTTCATTTATATTTATGTGAATTGTTGGTTTCATTTTCACAAATGTACTTGTACGATTATTACACAAAGGGATGCAAAATCAATGTATGACATACAACTAGTTTTATTGAACTTTAATATTACATTGGTGAAAAAACACTACGTGGGAATCAGCCCTAAAACAATTGTAGGCGCAGCAACGCGTCTGGAAAGTTAATCCATATGTATTTTTCAAAACGCGCCGTTGCGCTAATCATTGTATTTACTAAATATCGCTAATCATTGTACTATCGCACGATCGCATATTTGTAACATATGCATTTTTTCCTTTCTCGTACAACAAAGTTGAACAGCAAGGCTATATGATTGCTAAAAAAACTTGATAGAAGGCCCGGAGACCCATAGTGTTATATACCGATCGACTCAGCTCGACAAACTGAGGTGACGTCTGTTTTTTTGTGTATGTGTACAAATTTTGTAGGCACACTTTTTGGAACTTAGAATTATCCGATTTACTCGCAACAAGTTGCATTCGACGGGGAATTGTTTGCTATTGAAAATGGGCCTGATCATTGCTTTTCGGAATTATTGAAAAATCATTGTTTTTCCCCAAAGGTCCCCCTTGAAAATTCAAAGAACAATTTTTTTTGAATGGTGACAAGGCAAAAATATTAAAAATGATCGAAAAAATGTTTTTTTTTAATCTTTATTTAGGTGTTTTTTTAATTCTAGATTAAGTTCAACACCGGATCGAAAAAATGTGATCTATTCCCCCAAAGAGCTTTTTTGACCTTTCTAAAGTGATTTTTTCAATATATTTTATAATGTACGAGAAAGGCATCATCACTGCTAGGTGGATTAATCTGGGTTTTTTTGACGTAAACTACGTCTAAGGGGAGGACTCGGACACAGGGTGTAAAATGAAAATTTCGAAATTGAGGACCGTCACGAAATCATGTAAGATTTGTAACATTAATAGGTCCTTTATCTTTCGATGGATTTCAAAGATTTATATATCAATCGATTCGCAAACTCTCCACCAATTTGCCAGTAGTATTGAAACTATTGATTATCAACGCTAAACTATTGAAAATTTTAGTACTTTCATGCATCATGCGACTCCTATACAGCGCGTTCCAATCCTTGGTAATTGCCTACTTTTAGGGTATTATCTATTATTGAACTGGGTTGTATGAATGAGGTGGCCCAGCCGCTAGACAGTGGAGTCCCTACTCCCTCATAGAGTGGGAGCTGGGAGGTGCCCAGGTAAAGCTGGGTAGTAGTGTTGTGGGATGGTTTCTTCTCTTCTATATAGAGCGGAATAATTGGTTTACGTAGTTTACGTCGAGCGGTCGTATCTTGTATACAACCCCAACATTTTTTTCATGATGTAAGCAAATAGAACATCATATTTACAATGACCTAAAAAAACATGATATGAATATATGTTCAGTGTAATGGAAATGGGAGATGTTCCCTCTATATAGACTCGTTGTTTGTTATCGCAATTCAAAGTTTGATAACGAAATGGAAACCGTTGTATTAATGTTGACCTCATTAGACCTATCCCAACGAGAAATAGGCATATCTTATCTGGCGTTCAGGGCCATGAAAATGCCGATGATAATAGCTCGGAGACGTTAGTATACCGTGCGCTTCGTTGCCGTTAGGCGACCTATGCACATATGCGTTCTGTAATTTCCGTCCTTGTATGAAGAAAACTCTGCTGCAAGGCTCGACTGTTTAGTTGCGATTAATCGTGCTAATTGTGCTAGGTATTTTGTTGTGATCAGAATCCAAATAACAGCAGGAAACCTACTGGTGGTGGTGTCTGGATTGCCATGCGTCCCGGAAGTTGAAGCAAAGCTCGCTGTAGGCGATTCTTGGGAAAGCCTCGAATAGGTCTACACAGTTCGAACAAAACCAGTAAATTTCCGTTCAAGTAGATGTATGAAATTGACTAGCAACTTCGACACTGCACCTTCCGATGTAAACCCACAGATGGGAATGAAACTCAACATATTTACTCAGCATTTATATAGGTAAATAAAGTAGGCAAATAAGATTAGATTAGGTACCTAGCGTAGTATAAATAGTGCAAGTTGCGATTGTTTTCTTCAATTCGAGTCAAGTACGAGACACTGAAGACGACCACACAGTTGTGGTCGAAATACGTTTCTGCAAAGATATCGAAAATAATTGGAAAATAATTGGAGAGTACTTAATTCGTCTTAGACGGTTACAAAAACTGAATGGATCCCAAAACCTGCACAGCAAAAAAATATGACTAATGTAATTGTAGACCAGGTAATCGTTTTCTCAATGTAATTGTGCGTTGAAAATCATGCACATAAACAGAGCATGAAATAAGCTATATAAACGCGTCGTCTTTCCATTATAACTACACTCTATTGAAAACAATACTTTATTCACCCTGATGATTCATCTAAGTACCATTAAATTCACAAGAAATATTTATTAACCGAAACAAGAGATGGCCACACTTGCGACGAACCCGATAGAATGTAAACAAACCAACAATTCCATCAAGGTTACTGCAAAATGCAGCGGGAAATCAATATTGTCGGTCACCGTCATATATAAAATTGTGAATACTCCTACACAGAAAGAAATAATGAAAAGTAATCGACGCATAAATAATAAAGACGTGGAAAATTAAACTATTCTGGGCGTATATGAATCTTTTCCAACAAGTTCGCCCTAAATGTATGCAATTTTCATAGCATTATGACACTTATTCGTATAAAAAGTGTCATAATGCAATACAAATTGCATACATTTCAGGTGATGATATCGTTTTAATTTATGCTTTTTCTGGCATTCCCTTTATGTGCATTACTTTCGTGTAAATTTCAACAACTTTTTTCTATCTGTGTATACGACCATCTATGGTGGGGTACAGATGGTGGACGGTTCGTGGAGGGGACAAATGAACCACGAGTTGCGTGAGATATTGGGAGAACCAACCATCGTTCATACCGCGAAAATCGGACAACTTCTGTGGGCCGGGAACGTAGCCAGAATGTTGGACAGTAACCCAGTGAAAATGGTTCTCGACAACGATCCGACGGGCACAAGAAGGCGAGAGCGCAGCGGGCAAGGTGGATCGATCAGGTGGAAGATGACTTGCGGACCCTCCGTAGACTGCGTGGTTGGTGACGTGTAGCCATGGACCGAGCCGAATGGAGCAGACTCTTATATACCGCAGAGACCACTTCGGCCTTAGTCTGAATAAATGAAATTAAATTAATGACCACAAAGCGGCGAAAACATTCCAGTGTATTTTCAGTGCGCGTGCTCCTGTGGCTCTGGCGTGCATTTTTTTAACAGTTTGACATGACATTTATAAAATTCAAATATCTCTCTTATTAGTTATTACTATCTCTTATTAACACTTACTTAGTTAAGAATATAAAATCGTTTAGATGGACTAAAATCAAAAGCAGAATTTGTTGCCCTGACTCCTAAGTGCGTACTCTTGCCCCACTCTACTCTACAGATTTCGATGCATCACCCCTACGTAGAATGTGGCCCCACATGACTATGTATGACGTTGATGAATTATAATGATTAAAT
The DNA here is from genome assembly GCF_024139115.2 of Armigeres subalbatus. Lineage (NCBI taxonomy): Eukaryota > Metazoa > Arthropoda > Insecta > Diptera > Culicidae > Armigeres > Armigeres subalbatus. The sequence goes on along the minus strand of NC_085140.1, from coordinate 52,051,933 downwards.
TGTAAAATGACCTAAAATAGATTTGCTTTGTGCGTCTCATAAATTTTTACCCCAAAGAACTGATTATTCAAAACACTTAAGGCATACAAATCTATACAAATAAATGATAAGACTGTTTCTCAGAACTGTGTTGCTTTTAAGTACCTACCTGATAAGCCAGCTAATCTAAACATCGTCAAAATTACGACGACGGCGAAGAGGTACTTGGAGAAAGGAAACCACAACACTTAGAGGTTTCCTTTATAAAAAATGGCCGAACCGGCCGAGTCGAAGAGCCTGGAATCCAACATCCAAACGAATCCGAGTGCCGGTCCTCGGTCGGAAACTTCATATGGCCACTTACAAACTTCTTAACAGGTACTCATAAATGATTCATAATAAGCTACAGGCAGTGAAAGTTATTTCATGAAAATCATTGTTGTTTGCGGAAAATTGGGTTGAAAACCCAATAAAATAGGGTTAGGTAAAATCAGGGGTAGACTAAATCGGGTCAACCTCATCTGAGTGAATGTATGCATTCCTAGTAGTTTTGGTTTTTGCCATGGTACTAGGTAGTCTATGAACTCCATACAGGAATGATCTGCAGATCAACCCACGAACGGAAGGCTATTGGTATATGTTTGCATTTCAAGTAGTTCAAGTTGTTGTCATTAGCTCTAGGCAGTTATTGAAGAATAAACAAGATGTGAAACCTCATCTTGATATATTTGCATTCCAAAAAGTTATTGTTGTCTTGTTGTTGTTGGTTCCAAGTAGTATACAAACTTCATTCATATTACTAATATGAAGTTGTCTATTCTTTGGAAACGCAAAGTGTGAATAAATACAACTTCACGCCGAGAACTTAAGGGAAAAACGGGCTAATATCGCAAAGATCATGTACCATATTGAAATTAGATTAAAGTCCCTCTAGATATTCGTGTAAGCCTAGAAGTCTTACTCCATAAATTTCTAGGATGACCATAAGCATATGCCATGCATGCATTTTATTCATGGATCCCACAGGTCATGTGTGTGTGTGTGTGTGTGTGTGTGTGTGTGTGTGTGTGTGTGTGTGTGTGTGTGTGTGTGTGTGTGTGTGTGTGTTTTTAGTTTTTTTTTTACAAGGGAGAATGCATTTACACACTAACCCAGTACACGTGCATTGTAGTTGCCAAACTACCACACGGAAGTGTACTGGAGTGTCGGACTCGACCATACCGGTAATACCGACTAAACTCCCTTGGGCTCCACCATCGTTTCCCAGGAACTACCTCGCAGTACTACTTCTGGGGATGGCAGTACTAAGCGTACTCGCTCATTATCGCTCACACAGGCACTCGTCCCATGCGAGACTGACTTGGGTGCTCGCACACCATTCACTCCATTTGAGTCTTACTTGGATGCTCTCCTGGCACTCCGCTGCCATGCCTCGAGGTGTCAATAGCGGTAACTGCCTGGGCCTACAGATATTACGCTACGACACTCCTGCCTCAGCACGAGCAGATCAATCACACCACTGCCGAAGCAGACCACACGCTACCCTGCCGAAGCAGGGACACTCCCCATGCACCACATGCGCACAACTGTAGGTGTGTGGGTACAACCCACTGCTACCCTGCCGCCGAAGCAGCTTCTCCAAAGACCATTCGCTCCATGTGACCCTTTTTCGGGTGCTCACTCTAACACTCCACTGCCATGCCTCGAGGTGTCGATAGCTACCTCGACTCGTACCTCAGCATGTGCAGTCCATACTCAGACTTCTGCTGCGCTTCGAGGTGACAATAGCGGCGACACGCTATGACACTCCTGCCTCAGCACAACCAGATCACCCACTCCCTGCCGAAGCAGCTCACGCGCTACCCTACCGAAGTAGGGACACTCCCCATGCCAATTGGCACTCCCTGGGCTTGTGCTTTTGAAGCGGCACATAGTCGCTTTGATAGAGTCTGCTTACGGGCACTTGAGGTTTTTTGGGAGGGATTTTAGCAGAGCCCACTGCTAAATCCCACCACGCCCTAGGCAGTTCTCCCTGACTCACAGACAGCTGGGGAGGGGTCGTCAAGCCCTTGGACATGGTCCATGCTGTCCCTGCTGTCCCTGTGTGTGTGTGTGTGTGTGTGTGTGTGTGTGTGTGTGTGTGTGTGTGTGTGTGTGTGTGTGTGTGTGTGTGTGTGTGTGTGTGTGTGTGTGTGTGTGTGTGTGTGTGTGTGTGTGTGTGTTTTTTTTACAGGGGTTAAAGGCCATCAAAATCTGCGCGACAGACACCTCGAGCATCCACACTAAGCTCGAAGGCGAACAGGGATGGGCTCCTCCCGACCTGCTAAAATGTGCCTCCTGGATAAACCGGGTCCCTTATCCTCCTTGCCTCGATCCCCTGGGACCACTGGATGCTGCGACTACTGGGGGGCTGTGCTCATGCACTTCTTCTAAAATTCCGGCCCCTAGCTTAGGCTAGTTCGCCGACTGGCTTGCTGAGATCCACTGCTACGTTGTCTCGATCCCTCGGCGGTCGTGCCGCAAACTTGCTCACTCGAATCCTCTTGACTTCCCCCAGCGTCGAGGGTGGTCTACCAGTTCCGGCGAAGGAAACTTCCGCACTGATGGTGCCCCGCCTACCGGCGGCTATCGCAGGGGACGCTTTCGCGCATTGCGCCGACTTCGTCTTCGGGTTGCAGAGGTGGTCCGACAGTTCCGGTGGTGGATAACGTCCGCACTGGCGGTGCCCTACATACCCGAAGCACTTCCTTCTTCTTCCTTCTTTCTTCAGCAGGTTGACTGATCGAGTGCCGAAGTCGGTCCGACGATTCCGGTTGGCAGAAAACTTCCGGTTCACCGGCGCCCCGACGACCCGAGGCCAACACTGCTCACTATGCTGGATTTTCCTCCGAGCCGACGCTTGTTTGCTGGTCCCTTCTCCATCTACGCTGCAGCTCTGACAATATTTGCCTCACGACTCTGCTTACCACATTCCACGTATCTTCATCGTGACACATTCGCTCTGCGATGTTGTCCACGCTTAGGGCAGGCATTCCTCTACGTGCTTCCGCAAACCTCGGACAATCGAATAACACGTGCTCTGGAGTCTCCTCTACGTTGATACACGCCGGGCAGAATGGCGATGACGCATGGCCACATCGGTGCATATATTGGCGGAAACAACCGTGTCCGGATAGGAACTGAGTGAGGTGAAAGTTCACCTCTCCATGCTCCCTGTTCACCCACGTCGACACATTGGGGATGAGCCGGTGGGTCCACCTTCCATTGTCTGCATTGTCCCACTCCTGCTGCCACTTCACCATTGAGTCCAGTCTCATCGTCTCCCTCACATTTCTGGTACCTCTCCGTTGGTAGCACTCGATATCCTCTGCTAAAGTTATGCAGATTGGAATCATCCTGCGATAACGCAAACTGCCTCTGACGAAATTGTTCGGTACGCACTCGCCACTCGAATGGCCATTAGACGAAACACGCTATTCAACTTCCTGCGATTACGTTTCGTCTTGAGCGCAGCTCCCCAGGCTGGAACGCCGTACCTAAGTATTGAGGATGATACGGTCGCCAGAAGACGCCTACAGCTGCCTCTCGGTCCGCCAACGTTCGGCATGATCCTAGCAAGCGCACTGACCATCTTTGCCGCCTTCTCGCAGGAATAGTCGACATGGGTGTTGAAATTCAAACGGTCGTCGATCATCACTCCTAGATGTCTCAAAGCCCGCACGGACGGTATGTTGTGCCCTCCTATGGTAAGCTGGATCCGCTGGATCTCGCGGCAGTTGCTAACCAGCATCACTTCTGTTTTGTGGTGAGCAAGCTGCAGTTTGACTCCAGTCATCCAGTTTTCAACTGCGTCGGTCGTCTCCGCCACCAGCTTTCTACCTCTTCCAGCGACTCTCCGGTTAGAACGTTAGAACGACATCATCCGCGAATCCGAAAATCTTCACGCCTTTGGGCAACTTCAGTTTTAGAACTCCGTTATACATAATGTTCCACAGCGTCGGGCCTAGAATGGAACCTTGCGGAACACCTGCGGTAACCCTAATCGACTTCTGCCCCGAATTCGTTTCGTAAACCAGGATCCGGTTCTGGAAGTAACTTTCAATGATTCTACACAAGTAGTCAGGAACCCGCATACCGTGCAGCGCTGCGGCGATAGCCTCCCAGCTGGCACTGTTAAAAGCGTTTTTGACGTCAATCGTTACTACAGCGCAGAATCGATTGCCGCGCCTCTTCTTCTTGGCCGCTTTTTCTGAAACTTCAATGACCGTCCTGATTGCGTCCACCGTCGATCTGCCTTTTCGGAATCCGAACTGCATTTCCGATAAGCCAGTCTCGCCTTCAGTGAACTGCGTCAGCCGATTAAGGATAATCCTTTCCAGAAGCTTCCCCAGTGTATCCAGCAGGCATATGGGCCTATACGATGCTGGATTCCCCGGCGGTTTCCCTGGTTTCGGCAGCAGCACTAGTTTCTGGATCTTCCACCTATCCGGAAAGTTACCATCTGCTAGGCATTTCTGCAGCACCATCCTAAACAAATCTGGAAACGCCAGTATCGCAGTTTTAGAGCCACGTTTGGAATTCCATCCGGACCCGGAGCTTTCTTCATCTTCAGACCTTTCGCCACTGATGACAGCTCGTCGTTGGAGACTTGCATACCTGCAATGGTTACTCCGTCTTCATCTACATACGGTGTAGGTGGCCACATCGTAGAATCATGCTGCGGGAAGAGACCATCAACGATGATCTTCAGCTTGTCAGGACACATTTCCACTGGTGTCGCTGGACCCCTGATCCTCGCTGTTACGACCCGATAAGCGTTGCCCCAAGGATCAGCGTCAGCTTCTCGGCACAACTCCTTGAAGCAGTTGGATTGGCTGACTTTAATCTCCCGTTTGAAGGCCGATCTAGCTTCACGGAAGATTATCTTACGCTCCTCTCTGACTGTTTCAGACCTTGCTCTCTGAAAGTGTCTTCTGGCTCTGAGACACGCAGCACGAAGGCTAGCAAGAGTATCGTTCCACCAGTAATTTAGCCGCCGGCTTTTCCTTGGCTCCAGTCTCCTTGGCATCGTCGCATCGCATGCCCTCGCAAGAGTTTCTGTCAGCTCGTCTGCATCGAGATTTGTAGCGCCGCTGTCCGCTCGGAGTGCTTCGATAAAAAGATCTTTGTCGAAGTCCTTCGCCTTCCATTTTCGCCCGCTATTCCTAATCTCTCGCCGTACCGTCGGCATTCGTGTTCCAACACAATACCGGATCGCCTGATGATCACTATGTGTATAGTCCTCACTAACTCTCCAGTTCATGTTCCTCACCAGCGACGGACTGCAGAACGTGACGTCGATGATGGACTTCCTGCCATCTCTGCGAAATGTACTAACGGTACCTTCGTTGCACAGCCTGACGTCCAGCTTTGCCAACGACTCCAGCAAACTGTAACCTCTGGGGTTAGTCAGCCTGCTTCCCCACTCCACTGCCCAAGCGTTGAAGTCGCCTCCGATGATTTCCGGTTTTCGGTGGAACAGCTTCTTCGTGAGTGAGTTCAGCATCCAGTTATACTGCTCCAAAGTCCATCTCGGGGTGCGTAGCAGCTACACACGAAGATCCCGTTGATTTTGGAGATAACGAAACCTTCGCTTGAGCTGTCTACCACTTCTTGAATAGGGAATTTGCCCATCACTTGGATAGCTGCAATCCCCGATGAATCCGCCACCCAGTTGCCGTTGTCAGAAGGGATCCGATATGGCTCAGCAATAATTGCCAAGTCGCACATTGCTTCTGTTGTTGACTGCCACAGCAGTTGCTGTGCGGTGTCGCAATGATTGAGATTCAACTGGATGATCTCCATTAATCTCGACCCGCCATCTCCTTCTTGTATACAGGGTATTGGAAGTCATCCGTCGTATGGTCGTTTCCGTCCTCCGGTTTGCAGAGCAGGCATCTTGGTTGCTTCGTGCAGTCCCTAGCAACGTGTCCTTCTTCACCACATTTCCTACATAGACCGGATCTATCCGGGCCTTTGCAGTTTCGCGTCTGGTGGCCAAACGCCATGCATTTGAAGCATCGCTCCATCTGCTTGGTGACTCGTGGGGCGAATCTCAACGGGCACACCGACCATCCTACTTTCACCTTGCCCGCCTCCACCATTTTGTTGGCAGCCTCTGCTGGTAGTCGTATCGCTGCTACTTGGGTGCCATCGTACGCTCTCCTCAGTCGAACCGTCTTTTGTACTTCCCGCAGCTTGCATTGTGAGACCAGTGCATCCCTCAGTTCGTCTTCCGTCGTGATCTCGTCCAGGTCTCTGCACTCGACCACTGCTTCCTGCGTTAGAGCTCTTACGTTACCGTCACTGCCCAATGAATTGGCAATGAGCTCCCGGAAGGCCGAGCTCTTGATCGTGGGATCCTTCTTCAGCTCGAACAGCAACTCCCCCTTCTGGGTACGCCTAGTTCTCACCACTTTCTCACCCAAGTCTTTTAGCTCCGGGTCCTCTCTCACTTTCTTCAGGATCGCTGCGTACGACGTTTTATCGCTCGCTTCTACGATCAGGGCATCACCTTTAACTCTCTCCCGAGGAGAACGACGTTTTTCTTGTTTCTTCTGTTCCTTCCTCTTTTCCACATTCTCCTTCTGCTGCTTCCTCTTCTCCCGCTGGTTTTCCACGGTCTGCCACTCACCATCCTTGACACGTTCCTTCAGAACGCTGGCAAAGTCTTGCACGTTCCGTTGCTTTTCGTGCCTTCCTGCTCTCCAGGCGAATCCCTTTCTCGTTTTTCCGTGCGAGTGGTTCGGGGACTTTTGGGTGCCTGCTGTGTCTCAACTGCTGTATGCTCCGCCGCATCTTTCAGCACCTTTTCAGCTGCTTCGGCTTTCTTTTTCAGCGCGATCTGTTCGTGTTCGGCTGCTTTACGGCGGACTTAATGCTTGTCACTAGAAGCTTGATCTTCGTGTGAACATTGTGCTTGTCCTTCACGAAGTCATAAAGCTCGTTGACTCGCTTCCGCACCTCCATCAGGTTGGACCTCCCGAATTGTAGCTCCTCCTGAGTAGCACTACTTTCCGATTTTTGGGTGGACACCCTATTCCAGGATCCTAGCTCCTGTTGGCCTGCCTGGTACTCAGCAGTCTTGGCCGTACTACTGGTAAAAGGGTCCCCCCTCCGGGCCGTTATCTCTACCTGTTGTAGATAGTCGCCTCTTATGATCCCATGGGTGCCTTTGTAAACAGTGAGGTCCATGCAAGGATTGACTCCGGTGCCTTATAACACCGTGTTCAGAGCCGGATCGGTGTAAATCAGGAATGGTGCATCTGAACCTACTACCCACCGGTATAGGTGACAGGTTTTGAGCGTTACCGGAGGCCTGCCAGGTTGTTTATCGGGACGGAGGCAGACGAACCATTAGCCTGCTTGCCATTTCAAGAAGATGTCACTCTTTTTACTCAGGAAACAGAATAGCTCGACTGTCAGCCCATATACGCCTAGTCCTATCCATAAACCGAGAATCGTCCAATGTCGTTTGCCGTGACCAGTATACCATAATCAGGATCTTACTGGTATGAATCCTGATGTGCCGGTTGGCACTCCTCTTGGGCTTGTGTGCTTTGAGCGGCGCACGGTCGCTGTGATAGGGCCTGCTTGCAGACACATGCAGCTTTTTATAGAGGATAAACAGAGCCCACTGTGAAACACCACCACATCCTAGACAGGCCCCCTAACTCGCAGTGGCTATGGGGAGGGGTCGTCAAGCCCTTGGACAAAGTCCCTGCTGCCCCCGTGTGTGTGTGTGTGTGTGTGTGTGTGTGTGTGTGTGTGTGTGTGTGTGTGTGTGTGTGTGTGTGTGTGTGTGTGTGTGTGTGTGTGTGTGTGTGTTTTTTTTTTTTTTTTGCAAGGGTTAAAGGCCATCAAAAATCTGCGCGACAGACACCTCGAGCATCCACACCATGCTCGAAGGCGAACAGGGATGGGCTCCTCCCGACCTGCTAAAAATGTGCCTCCCGGATAAACCGGGTCCCTTATCCTCCTTGCCTCGATCCCCCCGGGACCACTGGATGCTGCGACTACTTCGGGGGGGGCTGTGCTCATGCACTTCTTCTAAAATTCCGGCCCCTAGCTTAGGCTAGTTCGCCGACTGGCTTGCTGAGATCCACTGCTACGTCTCGATCTCTCGGCGGTTGTGCCTCCAACTTCCTCACTCGAATCCTCCTGACTTCCCCCGGCGTCGAGGGTGGTCCACCAGTTCCGGTGAAGGAAACTTCCGCACTGATGGTGCCCCGACTACCGGCGGCTATCGCAGGGGACGCTTTCGCGCATTGCGCCGACTTCGTCTTCGGGTTGCAGAGGTGGTCCGACAGTTCCGGTGGTGGATAACGTCCGCACTGGCGGTGCCCTACATACCCGAAGCACTTCCTTCTTCTTTCTTCTTTCTTCAGCAGGTTGACTGATCGAGTGCCGAAGTCGGTCCGACGATTCCGGTTGGCAGAAGACTTCCGGTTCGCTGGCGCCCCGACGACTCGAGACCCAACACTGCTCACTGTGCTGGATTTTGCTCCAAACCGACGCTTACTTGCTGGTCCCTTCTCCATCGACGCTGCAGCTCTAACATTATTTGTGTCACGACTCTGGTTACCGCATGCCACGTACCTTCATCGCGACACATTCGCTCTGCGATGTTGTCCGCCCTTATGGCAGGCATTCTCCTACGTGCCTCCGCAAACCTCGGGCAGTCGAATATCACGTGCTCTGGAGTCTCCTCTACGTCGATACACGCCGGGCAGAATGGCGATGACGCATGGCCTCACCGGTGCAAATATTGGCGGAAACAACCGTGTCCGGACAGGAACTGTGTGAGGTAAAAGTTCACCTCACCATGCTCCCTGTTCACCCACGTCGACACATTGGGGATGAGCCGATGGGTCCACCTTCCATTATTCGCATTGTCCCACTCCTGCTGCCACTTCACCATAGAGTCCAGTCTCACCGCCTTCCTCACATTTCTGGTATCTCTCCGTTGGTAGCACTCGATGTCCTCTGCTAGGGTTATGCAGACTGGAATCATCCCTGCGATAACGCAAACTGCCTCCGACGAAATGTGTGTGTGTGTGTGTGTGTGTGTGTGTGTGTGTGTGTGTGTGTGTGTGTGTGTGTGTGGATGTGTGTGTGCACACGAAAACCGAAAACATTAGCCACTTTTTCATAAAGTAATTCTTAACCGATTTTCTCGCAACAAGTTGCATTCGACGGGGGACAAACCCTAGTTGATCACTATTGAATTTGATAACGATCGACCATTGCATTGAAAAGTTATTGAGAAAATGGAATCGAACTATGTAAGCGCCATATAAGGTTGGTGTCTTGGCTGAATGCGAGAAAGGCAGTGTCACCACTCGGTGAATCAAGTTGGGTTTTTCTTACTTCTTTCCACTTCTTTTCTTCATTTTCTTCACATTTTTTCTTTCCTTCATTCCACATTTTTTCTTCCTTTTTTCTTCCTTCTTTTTTTCGTCTTTATTCCTACTTGCTTACCTCTTTTCTTCTTTTTTCCTCCTTTCTCCTTCTTTCTTCCTTATTCCTTCTCTCTTTCTTCTTTCTCTCTCTCCCTTTTTTTTCTTCCTTCTTTCTTTTTACTTTCTTCCTTTTTTCCTTCTTTACTCCTTCTTTTTTGCTTCTCTCGTCCTTTGTTTTCTTCCTTTCTTCTCCCTTTCTTCCGTTTTTCGTCTTTTGTTTTTCCTATTTTATTTTTTCCTTCTTTCTTCTTTCTTCCTTCCTTCCTTATTTCTTTCTTTGTTCTTCTTTCTTTCTGCCTTTTTTCCGTTTTTCTCTTTTTTTTTTCTTCCGTCTTTATTCGTTCTTTCTTCCTCCTTTTTTCCTTCTTTTTTCCTTCTTTCTTCCTACTTTCTTTCTTCTTTATTTCCTCTCTGTTCCTTCTCTCTTTCTTCCTTCATTCTCCCTATCTGTCTTCTTCCTTCTTGATTCCTGTTTAACTTCCTACTTTCTTTTTTCTTTCTTCTTTTTTTTCTTCTTTTTTCCTTCTTTCATCCTTTTTTCTTCCTTCTTCCTTTCTTCCTTCTTTAATTATTCTTTTTTCTTTTTTTCTTTCTTCTTTCCTCCTTATTTCTCTCTTCTTTGTTCCTTTTTTCTTCCATCTTTCTTCTTAATTTCTTCTTTCTTGCTTATTTCTCTCTTCTTTGTTCCTCATTTCTTCCATCTTTCTTCTCATTCTCCTGTTACTTGCTTCCTCCTTCTTTCTTTTGTTTTTCTTCATTATGTCTTCTCTCTTTCTTCTTCCTTCTTTCTTTCTTCCTTCTTCTATTTTCCTTTTTTCTTCTCTCTTTCTTTCTTCCTTCTTTTTTTCCTTTTTCCATCTTTCTTCTTTCTTTGTTCTTGATTCCTCATCTGTTTTTTTTCTTTCTTACTATATATGTTTCCTCCTTTCTTCTTTCTTCCTTTTCACTTCTTATTTACATCTCACTTCTTACTTCTCCATTCCTCAGTTCTCATATCGCATTTCTCACTTGTCACTTTTTACTTCTTATTTCTTCCTTTCCACTTCTCACTTCTCTTTTATCTATGCTCACTACTTCCATCTGGCATCTCACTTGTCACTGCTCACAACTCCCATTTCATTTCTTGTCTCTTAGTTCTTTCGACCTTTTGTCCTTCGACCTTTTGTCTTTTCGACCTTTTGTCCTTTCGACCTTATGACCCTTCGAACTTTTGTCCTTTCGACCTTTTGTTCTTCGCCATTTTGACCTTCGACCTTTTGATCTTCGACCTTTTGACACAGATTCGGTACAGCACATGGCCGACGGCTTTTGGAGAAGATGGCTGAAGGAGTACATGCCGGTCATATCGCGACAATCCGAATGGTTCGACGATGTAAGGGACATTGCCATTGGAGACTTGGTACTCGTAGTAAATGGTGCGGTGTGAAATCAATGAACACGTGAACGAATTGAGAAGGTAATCCCAGATGCAGATGGCATGATTCGTCAGGCGTGGGTACGAACTGCTGGAGGACTGTACCGCCGACCGGCGGTGAAACTAGCGCTCCTTGACGTCATAGGACGTGATGAACCAGGAACAGAGGAACAGGACGTGATGAACCAGGAACATTTTCCACTAATTAAAATTAAGAAAATTATTTTGAGCATTTTAGTGGAATGTCTTCACTTGTCATAAAATGAGTTCGTACTATCCCATTTAATTCCACCACTTGATTGTACCTTGACAGATACGTATTTCGACCTCAATAGTCAGATCCTCTTCAGTATCTCGTACTTTACTCGATTTGTTTTTATTTGAAGGACAAAATAGGTTTGGAGATCTACTATACAATTAGAGTTTCCATCCCGGGACATCCCGGGACAAAAAATCCCGGGATTCAGGAAAATTCGGGATTTCCCGATTCCCGGGATATTATTTTTGAAATCCCGAAAATCCCGGGATACCCGGGACAAAAAAACTGTTTTTTTCTTCTTACAAAAGTTATTTGTTTAGAACGCGAAACCCAACTTAGGTGATAAACTCATATCATATTTTTATACCTCCCATCAGACATGGTTTTTTTTGCAAGTTCATGAAACTATCGGAGATAGTTAATAGAACACCTTCATAAACGAAATAACTCTTGGCGAATGTGGAAAACTTATTTGAAAATCAAGTTGTTTTCGGCCGTTGCAGTCTTGTAAAGCAGCAAAAACAGGTTTACTTCTGCATCCGATGGTTTCGGTAATTTATTTTACCTTTTTCAAGGATTTGAAGCTTGTTTCGTTGTTAGAATGGTAGTGTTACACACTAATGTAGTCCATTCAATAGAAAAATGGCGCCCGCTTCGGTGCATTTAACTGCAACCTATGCACCGAAGCGGGCGCCATTTTTCTATTGAATGGACTACATTAGTGTGTAACACTACCATTCTAACAACGAAACAAGCTTCAAATCCTTGAAAAAGGTAAAATAAATTACCGAAACCGTCGGATGCAGAAGTAAACCTGTTTTTGCTGCTTTACAAGACTGCAACGGCCGAAAACGACTTGATTTTCAAACACCTTCATAAAAAATATTAGATTCCCCTATACCACTCAATGGAGGGCTACTAACTGATGCTTTTTCCAGCAGCTACAGCTCCCTATTAATTAAACGATGAGTATCTACAGTACAAGATACAGCTACATCTATTTGGCGGCTGCTTCCTCCCCATATCCCGTCTACAGCGAGCTTGTGTACACTAGCTGATATTCCCCTTGCTAATCTCCTCGTCCCGCCCAACAGTGAGTCAGTCTTCCTGAGCTCCTCGCCTCCAAAACAGTTTTTGAACCAATTCATGTCCTTCCAATCGAAGGTCGTACAACAAACTTTCCAGCACATGCGCAAGTACAAGTGGCCGACCACGATACTCTGCAATTTTTTTGGTGTGTCGCTTCGATCTAAATCAACTCTGGTCAACAGGCTGCAATCAATTTGTCCAATTCTCGGCTTTTTTATACCAACCAACCAACTATATATACCAACTTTTATCGCGTAATCTATTAACCCCATTATCGTTAAATTATCGAGTTAACTTACGTTAAATTACCAAACTCTGATAATAATTGAGTTGATTCATCTTTATCGCAGCAAGCGATTACGTTGAAAACAATCCACTTTATCGGTGATAACGATAAATTAACGATTAACATCAAAATTAGGAAGCGATCTGTTCAAGATTAGGAAGAGCTGCAGCTCTTGGCAAAAGTATCAATTAGTAGCCTGCCATGGGTTAGAGGATACTCTAGTATTCTATTTTCTTTGAGAAGGGGTTCCCATATCTCCAATAGGTTATGGGCCCAGTACGATTCTACGGCGCATCTTCCATCTTTCGTCACTAGGGTGTTAAATGCAATCCCAGCAACTGTCTAAACCCAATGCATATTCAAAACAATGAAAACAGTCAAGCCGACTTTAACCGCCAGCGAACCATTCTTCTCGGACTTGCCGATCATATATTCCAAAAGGGTACCTTCCGAGAAAAACGTGAATATTATTTGCTTCTTGAAGTTGTTTTTTTTTTCGAAAAAATTGATTCAAATTGGAATTAAACTGAGTTTCAATTTGAAATCTGTTTTATCTGGCCTTTCTAAAATATGAACTTTACCCCTGAACATTGAATAAAATCGTTTTTAAATCAAAAAATAAGCTTCCTAAGGAAACATCGAAAAATCCCGGGATCCCGGGATTTCCCGGGATATACGAACAAGTTCATCCCGAATCCCGGGACAACAAAAATGGCCGGGAAATACAATCATCATACAATACAATCATACAATCATAGAAAATGATTATTCTGGATTGCGTTGAGAATAGGTTGTATGTGCAAAAGAGTCTCTCTTTGCTTCCTTTTTTTTCGATTATCACAACACTATACTAAAGTTCACTTCGGATTTCTTGGTGGATATTCAAGGTCATCAACTTTGACTAGCGTGCTGAAGTGAATCTGAGGTTTATGTTTTCAAGACCATACATGAAGCTGTGTGTGTGCACAACTGTCTCGATGTTCATGTATAAATTTTAGAAATTTCATGTACGAATCGGGAAACTTAGTGTTGGTGATGGAGAATCACGAGTAAGTTTTGAAAAGGGTCAAATAAATTTTTTTTTTCAGTCTTCTAAAATCAAAATTGAAATCTCTCAAAAACGGTAATACATAGGAAGAAAAAATAATTCCTTGTTTGTCCAAAATTGACCTAGAAATCATAATTCGGCGTCAAAAACATGTGTTTTCTTGAAAATAGTCAATATTGCAAAAATGAGCCAAAAATAGCTTGCACTAAAACTTTTTTTATTTTAACTTCTCCATTGACCTGATGTCATTAAAATGTGTATTTTGAAGTCAAGTTTTGTGTTTGAAATTTGGTGAGAATATAAATATGAAGTGTAATATTTTCTCCATAAAGCCCTATTAGTCCCCTACAGTTCGTTCTGAGACATTTTTTTCGTAAAATGAACGGTTTTTGAGATGCATTTTTTTTATTAATGTGCTCGAAAACACATTCGACCTTTTCATAAATTACTCGAGAGTCGATTTTTCTTTAATTTTAAGATAGTCTATAGATAGACGAGCTCGGTGGTCTAGTGGCTACCGCTTCTGCCTTATAAGCAGAAGGTCGTGGGTTCAATTTCAAGCTCGTCCCTTTCATACTTTGTTTTTCTATCTTAATTCTTTCTGTGTTTCACGTTCTACCAAAACGATTCCTACTCCCACACAATTCCAAAACCTGCAGTTCTCTGCATCTTTCTTAAGTAGGTGTCCAACTACCCATCCTTCCCTTTCCTTAGCATTCGTAAGGACGTGGCCAGGACAGATCTCGACTATTAGAGAGTGCATTGCTTCCATCTAAGAGATAGTGATTAGTCCCAAATCAATATCTGTGGTAACGGACGAAAGTGATGCTACTCTCATACAATAGTCTTGGCTTGTACCACCTACGAATTTGTGCGAATAGCTCAATGCTAATGCTAATTTTAAGATAGTCTATCTCCAATATTGAAAATATGTGACAAGGACAAGATTCAATCTTTAACTATCATCAAGTTTGGTCGGTGTGTCATTCTGCGTGGAATCCGTCCATTGAGAACTATTTTGTACAAATACCGGAATAACCTGTTTCTTCCGAGTGTGAGTTAGTAAATACCTTAAATGCTGAATTATGTTATTGTAACAATTGTAATTTTCAGATTTCACATACGAATGTTTGACACCACTAGTGTCTCTTCTTCTTATTGGCATTACATCCCCACACTTGGAGAGCCGCCTCGCAGCTTAGTGTTCATTAAGCACTTCCGCAGTTATTAACTGCGAGGTTTCTAAGCCAAGTTACCTTTTTTGCATTCGTATATCATGAGGCTAACACGATGATACTTTTATGCCCAGGGAAGTCGAGAAAATTTCCAATCCGAAAATTGCCTAGACCGGCACCGGGAATCGAACCCAGCCACCCTCAGAATGGTCTTGCTTTGTTGCCGCGCGTCTTACCGCAGTTCGAACAGATATCGTTGGTCCAAATTCAAATGAATAATCGCTCACTTTAGGCGATTGATGGTTTATTCTCGCGGTGGATGATCAATTCACCTATTCTTGGTCTCTAGTAGCAACAATATCCACACATATTCCCTTCCTTTCTATAAGAACTTGGCCGGCGCCGTTATTGATTAACATTTGAGAGCTGCTGAACGTGTTATTCGAGAATAGGTGGTAAATATCAACCTCTATTCACTTGGATCGAAGTGAAATTTGCACCAGCTCGGATCAATCACGGAGTACCAACCATTGATATGTACAGTCAGTCTAAGCTAAGCTAAGCTTTATGAAAATTAATTATACCAAAAATCCCTTCATTGTAAATAATTTCAACTTACAATTACCTTCTTTATATAACTACATTTCTATTCGTCAGCCACCAATAATAATCGGAATTTCCAGTTTTACTATTTCTGGGGAATGGTACATTGTGGCAAATTCTGGCATTCTTTATTTATTTATTAACACCGTCTTCGATAAAACAATCGTACAGACTGAACTTAAATATTTATTCTACTTATTCTATTTTTAAAAACATTTTCGGTGATGTTGAAGTCAAATTAGTTACAAATAACATTAAAAGCACGGATACAGGAGTCTAGTGGTTTGTTGTAACCATTGTTTGTTCGGTGATATGGAACAGCTAGTAAGAAAGAATGCCTTAGTATTCGAGGGGGAATATACAGCGGAGTTTGTTCAAGTAGTGTAGGGCAGTCAATATTTCCTTGTATTATATCATACACAAATAATCGCTGCATTTGCACACGTCTGGCAGTTAGGGACTCCAAATTTATGAGTTGACATCGTTCAGAGTATGGAGGAAGGTTGTCTGAGTCATTTCAAGGCAGGATTCTTAACGCAAAGCGGACAAACTTCTTCTGTACTCGCTCTATGGTTATCATGTGTGCTACATAGTACGGTGACCAAACCGGTGAAGCATACTCTAAGATGCTTCACACCAACGCACAATACAACGTCCTCAGGGCATAAATATCGGTGAATTCGAAAGCGTGCCATCGAATAATTCCAAGCACAGAGAATGCTTTGGAAGCCGTGATCGCCACATGCTCGATAAACCGTAGTTTTGCATCAATGGTCACTCCAAGATCACTTAATGATGCTACACGTTCAAGTGGTTCGGTTTCAACGTAATACTGGTGAATAATCTGACTGTTAGAGCGAGAGAAAGATATAACCTTGCATTTCTTGCTATTGATGCGCCGTTAACCGTTATCGCTGCACCAAATTAACATGAAGTTGACGTCATTTTGCATGATCGCACAATCAGCCAGACAGCGTACGATGCGTAATAATTTAGGCCGGCCTAAATGAATCACCACAGATGCGATAAAATTTGAGGTAATCGGCGAATGATAATTTTGACGCAGAAAGAAGCACACAGAGATCATGCACATAGATGTTGAAGATCAGTGGTCCAAGAACACTCCCTTGAGGTACCCCAGACGTAATATCGAAGAATCGAGATCGTATTGAGCTAACCACAACGTATGCACTACGACTAGATAAGTATGAAGCTATCCACTCCGTTATCCATCTCGGGAAGCCAATATGCTCCAATTTCTCGATGACAAGATTGTGCGGTACGGTATCAAAAGCTTTAGCGAAATCCACATATATCGCATCGATTTGCCTTCCCACAGTGTATAGCACATTATGTATCAGCTTCTCAAACACTTTGCTAATGCTAATGTCGAATTCGTTTTTAAACCTGGGTCAGTGCCAACCCGAACCCTGAATAAAAAAACATTTTCAGGTCCATCTGTCATTGGATATGTTGGTGTGCGTAGCATCGTGTTTGTTTTGATTTGAAACATATGATCCAGGACATCCAGTGCACTAGCAGTGCGTTGGCCTTGATAAATAAAAGTGTTCAAGTGCGTGAACTGTTTTTGCGGATAATAGAATTTACTTTTGGGCGGCGGATATATGTATTTAATTATTTACACTCAGAAGTATGTAATAAAAATTCCTCCTGATAAAGGTAGCCTCACACCTCGGGAATATTTTCCGCCGGATTTTTAATGGGGCCGGGATTTTGATTTCCGTGCCCAAATCCTGAAAACATATGTAAAAATACTGGGGGAAAAATCCGCGGATCAAATTCCCGAGTTGTGAAGCTACCCTAATGCTAGGATTTCCTTCTGAAATTCCTTATCTTTCAATAGTCCAACATAGAAAACATAACAACGTTTTGCTCCGGAAGTTCCTTCAGGAATTTCTCCAATAATTCATTCAGGAATTTCTTCGAAAAACTTCCTGCTTTCTGGAGGACCTTCCGTAAGAATTTCTGTTTTAGCTTCCGGTGAAACTGGTGAAGGACTTTCGGGGTAATTCCTGGAGGATTTTGCGGAGGATTTCTTGGAAGAACTTCCGGCAGAACTCCTCCAAGAACTTCCAGAAGAGCTACTTCCCTTCCAGAGGAATTCCTCAAGGAACTTCCGGAGGAATTCTTCAAGGAACTTCCGGAGAAATTCCTTAAAGACCTTCCGGGGGAATTCCTTAAAGACCTTGCGGAGGAATTCCTCAATAAACTTCCAGAGGAGTTCCTAAAGGGTCTTCCGGAGGAATCCCTAAAGGAACTTACGGAGGAATTCCTCAAAGAACTTTCCAAATTAATTCCTGGAGCAACTTTCAAAGAAAATCCTGGAACAGTATTCAAAGATATTCCTAGAAGATTTTCAAAGCAATTCATCTCGAAGGGATCTCTTGGAAAAAAATATGGAGGAATGCCTGAAAGATAAAGACAAGAATTCAAGAAAGAATTACTGGAATTAAATGCTGAAACGCACGAAAGAGTTTTTGGAATAATTTCAAAAGAAATTCGGCATATTATTAAAGAAAGAATTCTATTCGGTATTCCTCAAATATATTTGTCTGACAATCCGCTAAGATTTTGTGAACGGGTTTCGAGGGGAATTTCCAAACTAATTCCATCCACCGACCTAATTTAGGACACAATCTGTGAGGAAAACCCTGAATGAACGTATGAATAATTAGTAATAATAACAATTATTTTTTAAACTGAATCTAGACAACAGTACCGGATTAATTTCATATAAAACTACAATAACAAATATAACGAAATTCCTGAAAAAAAAATTCAACGCGCATTTTATTTGAATAACAGATAGTTTCGTTTTTCCCTTCTGCTTGTTTATTCCGCCCAGTCCCACCCACTCATATGGTTTTGACAGTTGAAGTACAGTTGTATTGGTGAACCCGGTGCGAAACCGTGAAACGACACAGTGCGAACCCGACAGCTTTGGGGTTGGAACTAGTGCGAACCTAGTTCCAACCTGAGCGAATAAAAAAACACTTTGACAGCACTTAGGTTGGAACTGGTTCCAACCTAGGTTGGAACTTTTTAAAAACGAATTCGACATTAGGCAGCACAGGATGGAAACACCACGATAGTTAGACACTTGGTTTGAATTACCGGACTTGTGAATTGGAACAACGGAAGCTGTTTTCCATGCCAGCGGAAAGGTTTTTTCACGTAACGACCTATTGCACAACATTACACGCAAAAAAAAGCGTTCCCGAATTCGTGAACCAGCAAAAATACACCGTGATTAATTTCATGGATTTGGGAACACCAGTCACGTTTTCCAGAACGTTCCAGAAAACGTGACTGTATTCTCGATTCCGTGACTGTTGTTCACGAAAAAATACACCGTGAACTCGTTAGTTCACGAATTCATGAACGCTTTTTTTTGTGTGTAGCAATGGGCTTTGCTAAGTTCTAAATTCTAGCATTCTACTAAATTCTGGTAAATGGCTTTCTTGCAAAGATCATTCTGGCAAATTGATTCCGGCATATGGTTTTCTAGCAAAATTTAATGTCATACTATCCATGAATGTGGAGTGCCCCATATAATCGCGTGGTGAATGTTTATCATTTGCTGGGTGAATGTGTACATATTGCTGTGGCAAACTTCTTATTCGTGGCGTTGTAAGTTTTGTTGTTTACCTCTCTGCCTCACCGGGAAGGAGAGGTTGATTGCAAAGTAGGAAGAAAATAATAAAAAGAAAGAAAATATTCATAACCCTGGAAAAAATAATAAAAACTTCCCACAGTAATTTATTTATTTTGATAGCTATGAGGCACAAAAATACCCTGATTAATACTCCTAGCAGTGATAATGCCTTTCTCGTGCATTATGTTAGACAGCGCAGACAGCCACTTAAGAAAGGTCCAAAATAGGACTGTAAGTATACGGGTTGAATATTTTTCATTGATTTACATTTACTGTTATCATTTAAATGATCTGAATAAAATTATGGGGACATAATTAAAGTTTCGGCTGCAGACGCCAAAGTTTAAAATAACCAATCACATTTTCCTTAGTTATCAATTGAAAACTTTTCTATGCCCGCTATTGAATGAGTAAGTATCTTGTGTGGCAAATACAACCCAAGTAACCAATAAGCACTCCAATTCGCCAAACCGGCCATATAGTGCTACTTCAATGCTTATAAGTTTTTGAATAGCCGTATATTGGCCTTATATGGCGATTTGGCGAATTGGAGTGCTTATTGTGCTTATTGGTTACTTGGGAATAGATGCAATATATGCACAGGAGGTTAAGATTGTTTCCTACCCGAAAACATCCTGGACTGGATAAAGAATCGAATTCGCCATCTCCAGATTGGCATTCTTACGCCTCTGCTCGCAATCAAAATGAAATCAGAGATTTTTTTCCCGAGTATATTTAATTCCTTAAGTATTCCGGGTGAACTAGTTTGAGAAGATGCTTTTGGTAGTTGATGGTTTTTAGATTGTTTTAGAAGGAAGGAAACCACATGACATCCAAGTGATGGAAACTCGTGAATAGAGGATGATGAAATCAGGATTTTTTTATGGATTCCTTGGAAAACTTAGAGGATTTTGTCATAAATTCCAGCAGATACTGCCAAAAGAATTATAATTAAAAAAATAATCATTGAGCTCTTTTAGTGTCTCTACTCGATATGACTTAGTCGAAAGTCGAGTCATGTACGAGATACTGAGACGGGCTTACAGTTGAGTTCGAATCACGTATATGTAAAGATTGCAGCATGGTTGAATAAAATGGAATAGTACTAAACTCGTCTTATGACAAACGAAAATGATTTTATTCTCAAATTGGCGTTAGTTCGAAATCGCCGATTTTGTCCTAGCGAATTCTACAGTAAACCCAAAAATATCTTAAGCCATACACCTTTATGCAAGTCAGTGGCGTAGCCACGGGGGTGGTTTTGGACATACCCCAGCCCCCAGAGACAAATTTTTTAGAAGAAATTTTTTTTGATACCTCGCAAATAAAAAAAATGTCAGAAACCCCCCCAGACCAATTTTCTGGCTACGCCACTGATGCAAGTGCAAGACTACTTTAGAGGCTTTTCACTGTTGAGAGGCGTTAAGACCAATCCATGCAAAATTTGCATAAGATTCTTAATTTCAGTTTTTCACGATTTGCTCTACCTTATTTGACACAATCCACGCACTTCTACACCAAGGGACCAAAATTTCAAACTAAAAATTAGGATTCAATATCTGTAGGACAGGAAAACATGCATATTGAATTACGAGAAAAACATTTCTTCCACTGAAAAATGTTTTCGGAACATTGTTTAATGGCCAATTAAAGTAGCAGACTTTTAGTATGAAAAAAGACTCAATCAATCAAATTTTTACAAATGTGCTCCATCGCACCTATTTGGGTGCAAATGTATTGGTGAAAACGTAATTAAATACAGGTTTTAATGACCTTTTTGGGTGCATATTGAATTGCTTCGAAAATTTTAGTTTTCATGAGATATTTGTACTTTAAAAACAGTGACATTGAAAGAGGCTTTTTAATCCTCTCTCTTTTCCACGCAATATCATCATGCCACTCATATGAATAAACGTAACGAACAGTTTGCTGACGAACACGGTTTCCTACCATGTCACGAACCGTCAAACTTGTTTGTGGATGCCAAGTATGATTATATATTTTTTCAATGGTTCGTTTATTTGAAAGGCTCATCTGACGTGAAGTATTGCGGAGCCGCAGTTATGTTTCTTAATACAAGTTTTATCTTGATTTTTAAACATATTTTTAGCTTTGAGGAACCGAAAGACTCGTGTTTTCTTTCCTCCATTTAATTGGATGATTTTTAATATTTTAGTTAATTTTCCTTTCGTTCGCTCTCACTAGCTCGCCATTTTTTATTCTTTGACCAAGATCGTCACAGCCGAGTACGTCAGCGCTCAAAGAAGATGCCGTGAACGTACGTGAATTTAGTCGATATTTCATCTTAAGAACTTTAGCAGAGTTTTCACAGTCAATATCGGTGAAATAATTTAAGAGTGTTGGTCACCGGTAGTCGAAAATATAATGAACATCGTCAGGCAAAAAACTTCACCAAACCAATGCAAGAATAAGGGCCTATCGAAAAAGGTTAACAGAGAGTTGCTGAGTGATAAATTGAAAAAAAAAATTCCATTTTATGTTAATCGAGATGAACCAGCATTGGGCTGGTTCGTTAATAAAGACATATTATCAATTTCGCACCTTATCGGCCGCGACGATTTGAAATCGTCGCAAAACAAATTGACGCCAAAATCGTCGCCAGCAGAAATGGCCATAAGATCTGTCAAATCAACTGTGAACAAAATTTTATATACTCAATAATCACATTATTTCCCAAAATTGAGCCCTGTTTTTAATGCAGATTGACATTATTTTCTAACAAAACTAACATAACTTTAGAATAAAGATGTTGGCGACGATTTTGATAGTGCCTAAAAAATGGTCGGCGCGTTTTGTTACCAAGGAAACAGACAATATTATATCAGGCATCCTAATGAACTTCGCTTTGACCTGAATGAATATACAATAATAAGACAATTATTTTACACCAGGATATAAACACTAGTTTCAAAATCGAGTATTTATTTTCTGAGTAGTGTTGATGATAGCGTAAAGATTGAAAATGTAGTTAAAAGTAGTGCACTCAGGGCACGACGCATACGTTCTTGTGATAAACATTGGTTGAGACATGAGACGTATTCCAATCTTTTCGGAAATAAATAAAAAGTTGAAAACAGACAACGTTCCAGTAGAAACGTAGAATAAAAAACGACAGAAATATTCCTCTTCAACATTGCTGAGCTTCTTGGGCCATCATCACCTTTCAAAATGGTTAACGTAGAAAAAAGGCAATATAGAACTTTTCAGTGTAAAAAAACTCACTTCTAGGGGGATCGATCGTCTGACCACGTACTTAAAAACCGATCCGGGTCACACCAGGGTGTGACTAATATAAAAATAGGAAAACCCATTATCATTTAATTTGTTTCTAAAACTGAATATGTGATATGAATGGAATTGGTTCAGTTCTATATTTGTGCCGGTTAGTCCCTCAAACTAATAACTGAAACTCCAGATCGTAACCACCAACTCGAACTACATTCAACGATAGATAATGTGATAATATTCTGTGTCGAAAATAACATGTCGCATCGAAATCGGCTGAAAATACGTATTCTATCAACGATAAACACGTTTGCGTAACGCGACACCATTTGCAGAGGACTGTTTGTCGATCAGCGTAACGCGGCGGTGTTCATATCAATTCAGTTATTTTCATTATAATTTCTGTTTTTTCCTGCGATTTTAATTCACAGCCTCATTTCTGTTGATGTATACGAGAAATGCTTAGAATAAATCGAGACTCCAAACCGTATACCAGAGCTGAAAAACGCAATTGCATTTCAAAATGCGAAAAAGTGCAATTCAGCGATGGTGTCGCGTTACGAAATGCAGCGCGCTATATTTATCATATTCAAAGCGAAAAATCTAAAAATGAATATACTATCAGAAAGGAAATTTAGTGAGAATAATTTTACACCTGTTTAATCATATGTCCCCGAGGCTAATTTTCGAATGCAGACCTAATTTCTCGCAGAAAGTCGGCTCCTCATGGTGTCGCGTTACGCTGGAATGTGTCATTTGTGTTTTTCGCATGAGGAAACATCATATGAACATGTCGGAAACGATAACGAACACATTTGCTGAAGGAATGAAGAAAATCCATCCAGCCGTTTTCGAGTTATGCGGATACAAACATAGACCATTTAATTTTTATTAATATATAGATTTTGTTAATATAGATTTGATTCAGTTGCTATCAATTAACATAGAAAGTTGTATGCAAAAACCCAGATTAATCTACCTAGCGGCGATGATGCCTTTCTCGTGCATCGAAAAATTTATTGAAAAAATCACATAAGAAAGGTCAATGAAGCAGTTTAGGGGAACAGATAGCATTATATGAAATATTAGTAAAAAATCATAAGGGTTGTGTACAAGACACGACCGCCCGACGTAAACTACGTAAAACAGTTTGGTGAAATGATGAATCTAGTGCCAGTGCAAGAATACATATTTGCAGCAGCTCTCTACAATACACGCTCGTTATTCTGCTACGACGTCGTACTTTGAACAAATTCGACTCGCCTCAATCTTCCTATCTTTAAAATGGTGTCCCTGAGAAGAATCGATTAACTCCCAATAATGCATATTTCGAATCACTTACGACCACGCGATCCACGCCATTGGCTGGAATAACAAAACCAAGTAAGAATCTTGAAAGAATTAAACTTGACTGCCACTGAAGCCATCCATGCGAATACATATTTGTAGCATCTCCCTCCGACGCGCGCTCGTGATTCTGCTACGGACGCCAGGTACCTTTATGGCATCTCCAAGCGGTTAATTTGCACTTTGCCTTGCCTCAATCTTCCTTTGTATAGAATGGAGGCCGTGAGAAGAACCGATTTTTCCAATATCCCATATGTATTTGGAATAACATTTGCTCAGCAACTCCACCGATGCTTAGAGATGTCGATTAATCGATTAGTAAATAATCGATTACTCTCGAGTCTTGACGATTATTGAATCGATTCATCGTTGAGTACACCCAAAAAACAAATCTGACAATTATTGTATAAAATCTGGGCATATACAATTCTGTAAGCTTTTTATATAAATATTGTATTAAAATAATACAAATCTGTATTATTTTAATACAATATTTGTATAAAAAGCTTACAGAATTGTATATGCCCAATTATAATACAGTTTCTGTAAGGTTCTTATGCAGAACTGTATTAAAATCTGTCATCCCCTGGTTGGGTGAGTAATCGAATCAAAACTAATTGATTATCATAACGATGAATCGATTAATCGAAATAATCGACATCTAAAAGTTGTCGTTAAATCCCGATTAACCGATTAGTAATTAGTCGATTACTCTCGATTCTTGTCGATTATTGAATCGATTAATCGTTGGGAAGTAATCGATTCAAAACTAATCGATTATCACAACAAATAATCGAAGTAATCTATTAATTTGCGATATCTGTTGGTGTTAGTTTTCTTATAATCAATAAAGATGGCTCAATAGTCTCGCCTCTTTGTTGTCCGGTATGACTGCACATATTGTGTACCCGTCACACACAGCAGCTCTTTCGCGCGCGCGAGCCATTTCGTTCGAGATATCGCGAAAAGCAGATCGTAATCCCACCATCGGTATCGGCGGAGCTCCTACCGGAAATCTTATTCTCACTGATGGTGTGAGTCGTGCGGTCCTCGTCATCAACATCAGCAGCGCTCAGATTAAAATTTTCTTGTCTGAAGTACTAAAAATTGGCTACCAAAGTAAAACTTGATTGCTTGGTGATGGCAGATTGTTTTCCATCGGTAGCAGAATCACGAGTTCGCGTCAGCGAAAGACACTGCCGAAAATTATTCGCGTGGATAGCAGCAGCAGTCAAGTGAAATTTTTCCTCAAGATTATAATTTTAGTAGATAGTCTGCTACTTGCTTCAGGTTTTATTTTCATCCATGCGAATACATATTTGCAGCTTCTCCTTCTCCCACGCGCTCGGACCGGCACTAATGCTATGATTCCGCTACCGATACCCCTACACCCCTACACAACAAGACCACTTAAAGGTCACGTTTGCGGAAAAGCCTGTGGAGATTGGACAAATCAAGCATCCGAAAGATATTCAATTTGCAAAAAAGAGAGCTAACCGCGGTGGAGGTTGGTACTCGGATTCTGATGGCTTTTCCGCAAACGTGACCTTTAAGTGGTCTTGTTATGTAGGGGTTATCACGCCTATCTAGAGAGTAGGAGGTTGAGGGTTCGAGTCCCTCCAAGACACGTGGATTCTTTTTCGCAAATTTCATATCAATTTGTCCATTTCGAAACATATGCTGTGCATATGCACAGCCAAGATATTTAACAAAAAAAAAAAATTATGCTTTGTTTTATGAAAAAAGTTCGTCTTATATCAACTTTCTCAATCACTTATCAATCACTGAATCATTGTTCAACATTAAGTCCACAGCAAGAAGAGTGGTTAAGTGGTAGACAAACATCATATAATTGAGCTCAGAATCACGCTAGAATATTTCACTGAAAAATTTTCTAGTTCCTAGCGGTTGCACTATAGACAAATTATTTCAACTTAACCTTCCTCCCAAACATAATGGTGGTTCTGAAAAGAACCGATTCATTCCCACTTATGTGCCTCACCAACAACAACTACTGGACTGCGCGACAGCCATCCGATGATTCGGCTCTACGCAGGCCGTTAATTGCCAGATTCAAAAATGCTGCTTGTAACACGGATGTAAAGATGTACCGTAATCCGGGGGAACATTGATCAGCGGGGTAACATTGATCAGTTGAACCATTTTCAAAAGATGAATAAAGTATTACTTTCTGTTATTACGATTACTTATTATGAGTTAGGTATTTTAATCTTGACTAAATTTGCTACCGAATAATATAATCTCCACTAGAATTTGCATTTAATTTTTGCCATAGTTTGAAAAATAAAATCAACATCATTTTGTTAACTCACAGTCAGCTGCAAACAAAGCACTCAAAACAAGCATAATAACAACAAAATTGAGATCGTACCTACCATTGGGTGATAAGTAATCTTATTTTCTTTGTTTATCCATATTTTTTGTTTCAAAATTTCGATTTTTATTGTTGAAAAACCAGATAATTCACCTAGCGGTCATGATGCCTTACTCGAAACAATCAATACGCTTCGCCTCAGTATATGGATTTCAAAAGTAATTGCCTACCTTAAGGCGTTTACAAACGCTTGCTTTATAGACGTAACAAAGTGAAATGATTGATGATCAAAGTTACCCCAAATTGGAAATTCGAAAAATTAGACAAAACAGATTTTTAAAACAATTTTATAATTATCAAATAATCAAGAACAATAGCCTCAAACGTTCTACACGTAGCAGTACTCGTTTTAAAAATATGAAAAAAGCAATCATTTAATTTACGGAGGAAATATTTACAAAACATTGAAAAAATTGATCAATGATACCCCGGATTACGGTACTGCTGTTGCCACGACCGCCACCACCATCGAACGAAAAATTTTCATCCGCACCACCACAGCCGTTGTCGCTGAGACCGCTTCTGGACGCTTTCGTCCGCTTTCCATTATATCCAGAATGAAAATGACGCGCGCACGCGAAACACGGGCTTTTTATACACAGGGAAAACGAAGCAGTGGATCAAAAGGCCCGTACCTTACTGCAATCTGATGTCCGTGTTGGGGATTTATGAACGGGATTGATTATTTCTGAATTTTTCACCCGGTTTGGAAAGAAATAACATTTTCAATAGTTTGCCGTTGATAATGAATAGTTCTAATACAATTAGCAAATTGGTGGAAAGTTTCCTAATCTATTAATAAGAAAATCCCGAAAATCCGTCGAAAGATAAAGTCGCTATTACCGTTTGAAATCTTACATGATTTCGTGGCGGTCCCCAATTTGGAAATTTTCATTTTGCACCCTGTATCCGAGGCTTCCCCTTAGACGTAGTTTACGTCAAAAAATCATGCCTTGTGAGAAATGGCGTCACTGTGCGTCGTTACCAATGTGAATAAACCGTTTACGATCAATTACTTCAGATTAACCCATTATTCGCATCCACTGGATGGAAGCATGATTTTAATCTAATCGACTACAATGCCAACATATCACCAACAGACAATTTGAACTCTTCTTTGAACATCGTGTAATAACATTGAAACTCTGTTACCAAGTCAATAGAAACATGAAAACCCCAAAGTTTGTTCAGATCAAATGCATAGAAGCAGCGAACTTATCGTCTCGTCATCCTGAGTTGAAAGGAGGTCTTTCGGAAAAGTTGCTCTTGCATCGCTATACCGTTTGGCTTGTAAATCAGCCCGCTGCTGGCTGCTTGCACTTCTCAACAAACTCGATTCATTTATCTTTCTTTAAGTGTTTTCATGTCACATTATCCGGGTTGCCAGAGGGTTTATCCATAAAACATTAATAAAACAGTTTTGTTTTGTAGAATAAATTTAATTATTAGCGCTAAACAATGTATTTTTTATATTTTCAAGTCAAAAATCGAAATTGCTTTTTACAGTAATAATAAGGATTCATTCTTCATTTTAGCATAATTGGCATTATTTTTTTCTATTTCTTGATTTTTTTTGCAATTTCTTCTATATTTAACTTAACAGCAGACGGTCACACTGGAAACCGTCATCAAATACATACATTCATCATATTCAATCGAAAGTTTTGCCAGGTTCTTCCCTTTCTGGCCACCGCACTGCCTGTTTCCCGGTGGCAATTCTTGCATAAAGATGTAAAATTTAACTCGGCAAAACTCAAACGCAAAACTGGAACGGATATGTGTCACATAGTTGTCGGCAACGTCATCGTCATCGTTCAAACCAATCCTCTCCCAAGATATGACTTCTCAAGCGGCAACGACGACGACGACGACGGAAGTAACAGAGGAACGGAAACTCTGATGCTCAGGCGTGGGATTTCACCTCATCCTACGAATGGGTGCGCGCTGGGGGAGAGGACTTCAAGTTTTAGAGAATGAGAAATTTAGGGAAATTGATTCAAAATGCTTCGATTTGAGGCAAGGATGTAGAACGGTTCTATTTAATTGGCAATAGATGATACACATTCCACAGATCCTGTTTTGAGCGTAAGTAACATACAAAATGGATTGATTGTATAAGACACTTAAGTTTTCAATAGATACCTTTTGAGGAAATATTAACGGGAAAGGCCAACAAAATGACTTCGAGTGTGTCGAAACCCATTTACATTTTTAAATTGGAGTGGCGTACACGAAAACAAATATAATTGGTTATTCAGATGAAAATGAATTAAGGTTAAATCCGGTAGAATCCACTTTCAAAACTGCACCATGCTTTCAGAGGCACTCATCTCCAAAAAGTAAGATGCTGGAACTAGTAAACTCAAATTTGTCATCTTTGTTGCTCTGCTGCATGCATAAGAAAGAGAGTTTCAGTTTTGTTGATTAGCTATTGTCTTGACTATGATGCGATTATCCTTAAGAAGGATAGAACTATGTGATTAATCTAATTCAAGTTATACTGTCTTCTAAGTAATAACATTTGTAAATACACCAACTAGTGAATGTTGATTCCAATAAAAATAATGATGAGATACTTTGCTTTGTCCTATCCTCTTCATACGATACGACTGCAGTCCCGTCTTCAACCCATTGAACACCCGAATTACACGTATCATCCAAAGTCGTCGTTGTCGTCGTCGTCGTCGTCGAGAAAACGCTCTGTGCCGTGTGGCAAAAACGAGACCTCCTCCATTGAATTCAGCTGATAGATGTCCTGTCAGAACGGAGCGGTAAAGGTGGTGGAGGAAAGATTAGTGAAAACCGTCGCATCGTGGCCCGGGACCGGCGAAAACCGTTTGGATTCGGGAAACGATTTCAAATGATTTAGGATTGAAGTTAAACGAGCGGGATGGAAATCGAAAACAAATTCCCGCCCTTACGATCATGAATATATTTGGCAATATGTCGGCAGCGTTTTGAAGTTGTAGGTGGATATGAGTTCGTCCCAATCGTAAACGCCTGATGTACAACGAATAGGGGATTATCGAATAGGTTTGTTGTTGAGATGTCAAGATCCGTAAATGTTTTGCGGAACTTGTTACATACTAGTTTGAATATGGATTGCTTATTGTGTCAGTCTAATTTTCTACACACAGTGAATTTCTACTCGTATACAACTGGATAATTCATTCGTAAATTTGAATTTGTTCTAATTGCTTTGTAAGTCATCACGGCATCCATCCAGTTATATAATTAGATTTTTAATCCAGTAAAGATTGCTGTGTCCCTTATCGTTCTTGACTGTACGTTTATGTCCCCTCCCTTTGAGCTTGTCGCAAAACTAAAGCGTCGGTTTATCCAAAGGATTATCACTGATTAACAGAAAACTAACAGCACCGGTATCGCTGCACAAAGTCGTCGTCCAGGGGGAGTGCCTCCCCGGGTTTCAACTTTGTCGTTAAAGTCTTCGCTCTTCTAATTTGTCCTAATAGCCTGTAGTCGATATTTAATTACTTACTTGAGTCTTATCGTGCCCAGTCGTAAAATATTATACTGGCAGGAATATCAGAGCAGAGGGCTTAACAACTTTGGGCTGGTGTTTGCAACAGCACACCACCCGAGGAGGGCAGTGCATGCAAAAAGCTCCGATTTCTTACGGTTTCAGTTCCCTGGGTGGAAGTTCATACGCTCGGCTGAGCCAGAAGATTTTCCTAGCCAGATAAGCAGATATTAGCAATTTGAAGACAAACAGCAATTTCATTTCCTTGTTTCCTCGTAACGACCACCTTGCCGTATTCCTGGACCATTGCCGCAGTTTCACACCCACGTTGAGTACCTGGCTTGTTGGCAGCCGAGCTAACACCAAGACGTACAAGCTCGAATTTTAATTGGGCAGATTTCCCTTAACGGGAGGCTAGTGTTGGCTCAGTGTTGCTGTAGTCGTTGGATGGCCCAGGTAAAATTCATGGGTGTATGCAAGGCAGAAATATTTGCATCTAAACCAAGTCCTTTTTAGCAAAGTTCATGATCCGAAACCAATTGTAGTTCAAATCCAAGAACAATTAGAATTCTTTTGAATATCCATCTTCATAATTTTTAAGAGAGATTACTTCCTCTTAGTTTCGAAAGGAGTTTTGTATTTCCAAGACCATTTTTTAGAGGAAAATTTCCTGCTTCCTGTTTGCCTTCTGTTGCGTGCTAATTCATAAAACAAAGTTAAAATCTTAAAAAATCTCAGAAATTTCAGAACGTCGGCTCAGGAGGCACGTTCCCCTCAATTTGGGAGATTTGTACCATCGCCTTCACTGGCCTTTTTCATCATTTACCTGACGGAAAAGGAAGTGAAAAGGGGAAAGGAAAAGGAAGCGAAGTTTGAAAGGAGAATGGAACAGGTTTCTGGAGAAGGAGGATACAATCAATAATACATACATACGATGCATTTTGTAAAACGCAATGAAACGCGAAGCATAAAATATACTGAATAAGTCACACAATGCAAATGCATATGATATACCATTTATAGGAAAGTCAATTATGTAGACTCACACGCATTAAGCTAGGGACTAAAGAGAGGTGTCACAAAAACACTGAGGGCGTAACAATGGACGAACATCAAAGACGAAACACAGAGTGCACTGTGAAAAACGCATAATGCGAATCCATATAGGTGACAAACACAAAGGACATTGTAAAAAAAACGCATAATGCGAATCCATATAGGTGACAGTTTGTAGAAAAACTAAGTAAAAAAACATATTCATAACCCCACCCTTATTTAACCTCAAGTTGAGATTAAACTGAGGCACTGGCTGGAGCGCTGCACTGGGTCATTACCAAGATTTGGGAGGAGGAAGTTTTGCCGCAGGAGTGGATGGAAGGTGTCGTGTGTCCCATCTACAAAAAGGGCGATAAGCTGGATTGTAGCAACTACCGCGCAATCACATTGCTGAACGCCGCCTACAAGGTACTCTCCCAAATTTTATGCCGTCGACTAGCACCAACTGCAAGGGAGTTCGTGGGGCAGTACCAGGCGGGTTTTATGGGCGAACGCTCCACCACGGACCAGGTGTTCGCCATTCGCCAAGTACTGCAGAAATGCCGCGAATACAACGTGCCCACACATCATCTATTCATCGACTTCAAAGCCGCATATGATACAATCGATCGGGACCAGCTATGGCAGCTAATGCACGAACACGGTTTTCCGGATAAACTGACACGATTGATCAAAGCGACGATGGATCGGGTGATGTGCGTAGTTCGAGTTTCAGGGCATTCTCGAGTCCCTTCGAAACCCGCAGAGGGTTACGGCAAGGTGATGGTCTTTCGTGTTTGCTATTCAACATCGCTTTGGAAGGGGTAATACGAAGAGCAGGGATTAACACGAGTGGTACAATTTTCAATAAGTCCGTCCAGCTATTTGGTTTCGCCGACGACATAGATATTATGGCACGTAACTTTGAGAAGATGGAGGAAGCCTTCATCAGACTGAAGAGGGAAGCTGAGCGGATCGGACTAGTCATCAACACGTCGAAGACGAAGTACATGATAGGTAGAGGTTCAAGAGAAGACAATGTAAGCCACCCACCGCGAGTTTGCATCGGTGGTGACGAAATCGAGGTGGTAGAAGAATTTGTGTACTTGGGCTCACTGGTGACTGCCGAAAATGACACCAGCAGAGAAATTCGGAGACGCATAATGGCTGGAAATCGTACGTACTTTGGACTCCGCAAGACGCTCCGATCGAATAGAGTTCGCCGCCGTACCAAACTGACAATCTACAAAACGCTAATTAGACCGGTAGTTCTCTACGGACACGAGACCTGGACGATGCTCGTGGAGGACCAACGCGCTCTTGGAGTTTTCGAAAGGAAAGTGCTGCGTACCATCTATGGTGGAGTGCAGATGGCGGACGGTACGTGGAGGAGGCGAATGAACCACGAATTGCATCAGCTGTTGGGAGAACCATCCATCGTTTACACCGCGAAAATCGGACGACTGCGATGGGCCGGGCACGTAGCCAGAATGTCGGACAGTAACCCGGTGAAAATGGTTCTCGACAACGATCCGACGGGCACAAGAAGGCGAGGTGCGCAGCGGGCAAGGTGGATCGATCAGGTGGAAGATGACTTGCGGACCCTCCGTAGACTGCGTGGTTGGCGACGTGTAGCCATGGACCGAGCCGAATGGAGAAGACTCTTATATACCGCACAGGCCACTTCGGCCTTAGTCTGAATAAATAATAATAATGAGATTAAACAAGAGTAGCCGAAGCCGAATGCCAAAGCCGAAACACAGAGTACACTGTGAAAAACGCATAATGGGATTCCATATAGGTGACAGACACAAAGTACGTTGTAAAAAAAAAACGCATAATGCGAATCCATATAGGTGACAATTTGATGAAAACTAAGTAAAACACATATTCATAACCCCACTCTTATTTAACCTCACGTTGAGATTGAATAAGAGTAGCCGATTATCTCGGAGAAGCAAAAAGTCAACTACGCCATAGCTCCGGTTAGCGCAGCGAGGGCTAAATACTGTGAAGGGGCCCTGGTGCTTCACAGGCTCCGTTTGCGGTTAGGTTCTTATTAGACCCCCCTAACCATTCATTCGTAGGCACGGTAAGCATAAAGCCGCATCACACCGAGAATTAGGGGTCACCTGTATGGTGGACTTTTACCACTGGAACAGGCAATCCGTAATGTTATTCTTAGCCAGATAACCAGCTGCCGACACCACACGGCTATCTAGGCTGTTCGTGGAGAGAAGTTAACATTGACTTTACGTCAACTCTCAATGTGGCTGAACAGCCAACCAACTCTACATTCCAAATGGAACTTGGCCTGCTTTTCAACTTCTATTAGCTTTTCCTCGGTTATAAATTAAAAGCTTTTCTATGCCCGCCATTGCATGAGTATGTATCTATTGTGCCAAGTGTATGTGTATGTATCTATTATGGCCAGAGAGTCGAGAATGTTTCCCACCCGAAAACATCCTAGACTGAACCGAGAATCGGACATGCCATCTCCAGATTGGCAATCCTATGCCTTTGCTCATAAGGCTACTGAAGACCCCCTGGCAGATGTTGCTACCACTTCGGAATGCGATTCGAGGTGTGACACAGATTCCCATCTTGTTGAAATACAACTTTTGGTTTCGGGCCGTACTGCCCTTTGATCCGTGGATGAGCTTGAGCATTCTTACTTAAAAATTCTCGATGAAAATCTCCTTTCCGTGTTAATATCCGCTCATTCGCCGAAAAATGATTTCGCCCCAAAAAGCGTCAAAAATCAATGAAGATGAATGTTTTTGCTAACACATGCTTTTATTAAACATTATCTTTTTCATCTAAAAAAAACCTCTTGCCAGTTTTAATAAAAAACTTCAAATACATCATAATATTTTATTATCCAGCTTTTCTCCTATTTTATTCTACATTGACGCCTGTTTGTAGATTAAAGATTATTTATTATATTTAATTACTTCCTATTTTTTAAATTTTATTGTGATTATTTATTTATTTATTTATTTTCGCCTTTCTCATATACCAAGTATACGGTAAAGGCCAAAATCGTTCCAAAACCGAACTTTTTATAGAAGGCTCGGAGACCAATAGTGTTATATACCAATCGACTCAGCTCGACGAATTGAGGTGATGTCTGTATGTGTGTATGTGTACAAAAATGTGAGACACACTTTTTGGTACTTAGCCGATTTGCTCGCAATAAATTGCAATCGACGCGGATTGCGGTCTACTTGTTTCCTATTGAAAATTGGCCCGATCGGTCATTGCGTTCCAAAGTTAGTTTTTTGCTAACGAAATTTTATTTTCAAATTTTGCAGCAATGCATTCAAATGACCGCAAATGGATATAAATTGATGGAAAAAGTAAAATCTATCCCCCTAAAGCGCTATTTCGACCTCTCTTATGTGTTTTTCTAATTTTTTTCAAATGCGCGAGAAAGGCACCACCAACGCTAGGTGGATTGATCTGGGTTTTTAATAATTCATTTTAACTACTGTATATATTTTTTATTACCAAATGCTTGGTATATTCAAATGTTAGTTAATCAAACAACTTCCCGTCAAACTATTCGGATCAAACCGTCTAAGACGAATAGATAGTGAAAGATCACAATATAGGGCTAACCGTAATTTAACAAACATTTAAAGAAACAGGCGATGAAGCAATGATAGAAAATCAGAACGAAAACATCAGGACTTTGGAGAGTTAAAATTATGGAGAAACCTCAAATATCTTAGGCCATACTAAAAGTTATGCAAAAATGTATCCAAACAACAAATAATGTGGAATAGCAAATTTAAGTTCATTCAAGTGAATCTGCACCACGCACGCAAAGGGAGCAACAGCTGCACTTTGCAAAAGATTTGCTGAGAGCAAACTGGATATTGCGTTAGTTCAGGAGCCATGGACAAACAACAGTAAAATCTTGGGTATTCCTACAAAAATGGACAGTAACCCCCAGGGCTGCAAAAAAATTTCCAATCACAGAAGTTATTGAACAATATATTGTTGCGGTCATGATGGAGGTCCCGACAATTCGTGGAAAAACGGAAATATGTGTCGCCTCAGCATACTTTCTGGGAGATGCTGATGATGTGCCCCCATCAGAAGTAACCGATTTTATGTCTTATTGCAGAAAGCAAAATAAAGCTTTCATTATTGGTTGTGACGCGAACGCTCATCACACAATATGGGCTAGTTCAGATATAAACAAAACGATATAAACAAAAAACGAAGTAGATATATGTAACAGGGGAAATAAACCAACCTTTTCAAATGCCATCAGGCAAGAAGTTCTTGATTCAACCTTGTGCAGTCATACACTTTCGGAAAAAAAAAATCAAAAATTGGCATGTATCAGATGAAACATCTCTATCTGATCACATGCGCATATTATTCGAATATGAGGCTGGAAATCAACTCATAGAAAACAAAAGACATCCCAGGAAAACTAACTGGAAATTTCATATCTCAAATTTGATAAAAGAGGCGGAAAACGTGAGCACCTCTTTAAACTCTTGTCATGACTTGAAGAAAGTTCGAAGCAACTTTCTTGCTTGATACTGCAATCTTTTCAAGTCAGCTGCACTGACTAAGATGTTCCAATCGAGCCTAATATTGGGCTATATTCCGACTGCATGGAGGGGAGTGCGTGTCACATTTATCCCAAAAGCTAATAAGAAGGATAAATCATCCCCAAAATCCTTCAAACACATTAGCCTTCAAACCCAAACCCAAACCCATGGACGATAACATCATATTACAAATAATGGAAAAACTAATAGATGAGCTTATGAAATCATCCTACTCAACGAAAACTCCTCTAAGCAGTAATCAGTTCGCGTATCAGGAGGAAAAATCTTCAGTAACAGCGCTGACATTGAAGGAGCGTTCGATAAC